>NC_079515.1:2149893-2344393 GCF_000801105.2 Raphanus sativus | reverse complement strand
AGATGATTGTCAAAGAGTTTAGAACCTCAGTTGTCTCCGTTTCTCTAGATAATGAAGATTTTATAATGCTAATTCCAAAAATCTAGGCAGTATATGAAATTTTAGTAAACTAAAATTAAAATGATTCCTCTAATACAATGAAAGATAGTTTAGAATACATTAATTCAAATGTAGAATGTGGTCTGA
Source organism: Raphanus sativus (assembly GCF_000801105.2). Lineage (NCBI taxonomy): Eukaryota > Viridiplantae > Streptophyta > Magnoliopsida > Brassicales > Brassicaceae > Raphanus > Raphanus sativus. The sequence goes on along the minus strand of NC_079515.1, from coordinate 2,344,207 downwards.
AATTTTAAACTAATGTGAAGAGTATAAAACTTCAGTATATAGAGCATTTACCGAAAACTCAATATTTTGAAGGGTTATCCACGGATTTTGAAAAAAATGTCAAAATGTCAAAATTTGGTTTTAGTGCATAGTTTCATCGAGCACTGACATAAGATGATTGTCAAAGAGTTTAGAAACCCTGTTGTCTCTGTATCTCTAGATAATGAAGATTTAAATGCTAATTCCAATAATCTAGGCAGTATAGTGAAATTTTAGTAAACTAAACATATAAAAAATTAAAATGATTCCTATATACAATGAAAGATAGTTTAGAATACATTAATTCAAATGTAGAATGTGGTCTGAAAATTTAAACTAATGTGAAGAGTATAAACTTCAGTATATAGATCATTTACCGAAAACTCAATATTTTGAAGGGGTTATCCCACGGATTTTTGAAAATTTTCAAAAATTTCAAAATTGGTTTTAGTGTATAGTTTCATCGAGCACTGACATAAGATGATTGTCAAAGAGTTTAGAACCTCTGTTGTCTCCGTTTCTCTAGATAATGAATATTTTATAATGCTATGCCACTAATCTAGGCAGTATATGAAATTTTAGTAAACTAAATATTTAAAAATTAGAATGATTCCTATAAACCATGAAAGATAGTTTAGAATACATTATTTCAAATGTAGACTGTGGTTTGAAAATTTTAAACTAAAGTGAAGAGTATAAACTTCAGAATATAGAGCATTACCGAAAATTCAATAAAGAGTTTAGAACCTCAGTTGTCTCTGTATCTCTAGATAATGAAGATTTATAATGCTAATTTCAATAATCTAGGCAGTATATGAAATTTTAGTAAACTAAATATTAAAAAATTAAAATGATTCCTATATATACAATGAAAGATAGTTTAGAATACATTAATTCCAAATGTAGAATGTGGTCTGAAATTTTAAACTAAAGTGAAGAGTATTAACTTCAGTATATAGAGCATTTACCGAAAACTCAATATTTTTGAAGGGGTTATCCCACGGATTTTGAAAAATTTTCAAAATTTTCAAAATTTGGTTCTAGTGTATAGTTTCATCGAGCACATACATAGATGATTGTCAAAGAGTTTAGAACCTCAGTTGTCTCCGTTTCTCTAGATAATGAAGATTTTATAATGCTAATTCCAAAAATCTAGGCAGTATATGAAATTTTAGTAAACTAAAAATTAAAATGATTCCTCTATACAATGAAAGATAGTTTAGAATACATTAATTCAAATGTAGAATGTGGTCTGAAATTTTAAACTAATGTGAAGAGTATAAACTTCAGTATATAGAGCATTTACCGAAAACTCAATATTTTTGAAGGGGTTATCCCACGGATTTTGAAAAAATGTCAAAATGTCAAAATTTGGTTTTAGTGCATAGTTTCATCGAGCACTGACATAAGATGATTGTCAAAGAGTTTAGAACCTCTGTTGTCTCTGTATCTCTAGATAATGAAGATTTTATAATGCTAATTCCAATAATCTAGGCAGTATATGAAATTTTAGTAAACTAAACATATAAAAAATTAAATGATTCCTATATACAATGAAAGATAGTTTAGAATACATTAATTCAAATGTAGAATGTGGTCTGAAATTTTAAACTAATGTGAAGAGTATAAACTTCAGTATATAGATCATTTACCGAAAACTCAATATTTTTGAAGGGGTTATCCCACGGATTTTGAAAATTTTCAAAAATTTCAAAAATTGGTTTTAGTGTATAGTTTCATCGAGCACTGACATAAGATGATTGTCAAAGAGTTTAGAACCTCTGTTGTCTCCGTTTCTCTAGATAATGAATATTTTATAATGCTAATGCCACTAATCTAGGCAGTATATGAAATTTTAGTAAACTAAATATTTAAAAATTAGAATGATTCCTATAAACCATGAAAGATAGTTTAGAATACATTATTTCAAATGTAGACTGTGGTTTGAAAATTTTAAACTAAAGTGAAGAGTATAAACTTCAGAATATAGAGCATTTACCGAAAATTCAATAAAAGAGTTTAGAACCTCAGTTGTCTCTGTATCTCTAGATAATGAAGATTTTATAATGCTAATTCCAATAATCTAGGCAGTATATGAAATTTTAGTAAACTAAATATTAAAAAATTAAAAATGATTCCTATATACAATGAAAGATAGTTTAGAATACATTAATTCAAATGTAGAATGTGGTCTGAAATTTTAAACTAAAGTGAAGAGTATTAACTTCAGTATATAGAGCATTTACCGAAAACTCAATATTTTTGAAGGGGTTATCCCACGGATTTTTGAAAAATTTTCAAAATTTTCAAAATTTGGTTCTAGTGTATAGTTTCATCGAGCACATACATAAGATGATTGTCAAAGAGTTTAGAACCTCAGTTGTCTCCGTTTCTCTAGATAATGAAGATTTTATAATGCTAATTCCAAAAATCTAGGCAGTATATTTTAATGTACTAAAAATTAAAATGATTCCTCTATACAATGAAAGATAGTTTAGAATACATTAATTCAAATGTAGAATGTGGTCTGAAATTTTTAAACTAATGTGAAGAGTATAAACTTCAGTATATAGAGCATTTACCGAAAACTCAATATTTTTGAAGGGGTTATCCCACGGATTTTGAAAAATGTCAAAAATGTCAAAATTTGGTTTTAGTGCATAGTTTCATCGAGCACTGACATAAGATGATTGTCAAAGAGTTTAGAACCTCTGTTGTCTCTGTATCTCTAGATAATGAAGATTTTATAATGCTAATTCCAATAATCTAGGCAGTATATGAAATTTTAGTAAACTAAACATATAAAAAATTAAAATGATTCCTATATACAATGAAAGATAGTTTAGAATACATTAATTCAAATGTAGAATGTGGTCTGAAATTTTAAACTAATGTGAAGAGTATAAACTTCAGTATATAGATCATTTACCGAAAACTCAATATTTTTGAAGGGGTTAATCCCACGGATTTTGAAAATTTTTCAAAAATTTCAAAATTTGGTTTTAGTGTATAGTTTCATCGAGCACTGACATAAGATGATTGTCAAAGAGTTTAGAACCTCTGTTGTCTCCGTTTCTCTAGATAATGAATATTTTATAATGCTAATGCCACTAATCTAGGCAGTATATGAAATTTTAGTAAACTAAATATTAAAAAATTAGAATGATTCCTATAAACCATGAAAGATAGTTTAGAATACATTATTTCAAATGTAGAATGCGGTTTGAAAATTTTAAACTAAAGTGAAGAGTATAAACTTCAGAATATAGAGCATTTACCGAAAATTCAATAAAAGAGTTTAGAACCTCAGTTGTCTCTGTATCTCTAGATAATGAAGATTTTATAATGCTAATTCCAAAAATCTAGGCAGTATATGAAATTTTAGTAAACTAAAAATTAAAATGATTCCTCTATACAATGAAAGATAGTTTAGAATACATTAATTCAAATGTAGAATGTGGTCTGAAATTTTAAACTAAAGTGAAGAGTATTAACTTCAGTATATAGAGCATTTACCGAAAACTCAATATTTTTGAAGGGGTTATCCCACGGATTTTGAAAAATTTTCAAAAATTTCAAAATTTGGTTCTAGTGTATAGTTTCATCGAGCACAGACATAAGATGATTGTCAAAGAGTTTAGAACCTCAGTTGTCTCCATTTCTCTAGATAATGAAGATTTTATAATGCTAATTCCAAAAATCTAGGCAGATGGAATTTTTAGTAAACTAAAAATTAAAATGATTCATATATACAATGAAAGATAGTTTAGAATACATTAATTCAAATGTAGAATGTGGTCTGAAATTTTAAACTAATGTGAAGAGTATAAACTTCAGTATATAGAGCATTTTACCGAAAACTCAATATTTTTGAAGGGTTAATCCCACGGATTTTGAAAAAATGTCAAAAATTTCAAAATTTGGTTTAGTGCATAGTTTCATCGAGCACTGACATAAAGATGATGTCAAAGAGTTAGAAACCTCTGTTGTCTCTGTTTCTCTAGATAATGAATATTTTATAATGCTATCTAGGCAGTATATGAAATTTTTAGTAAAACTAAATATTTAAAAATTAAAAATGATTCCTATAAACCATGAAAGATAGTTTAGAAAACATTATTTCAAAATGTAGAATGTGGTTTGAAAATTTTTAAACTAAAGTGATGAGTATAAACTTCAGTATATAGAGCATTTACCAAAATTCAGTATTTTTGAAGGGGTTAACCCACGGATTTTGAAAAAAATTCAAAAATTTAAAAAATTTTGTTCTAGTGTATAGTTTTCATCGAGCATAGACATAAGATGATTGTCAAAAGAGTTTAGAACCTCTTTTGTCTCCGTTTCTCTAGATAATGAAGATTTTTATATTGCTAATTCCAAAAATCTAGCTGTATATAAAATTTTAGTAAACTAAATATTAAAAAAATTAAAATGATTCCTATATACAATAAAAGATAGTTTAGAATAGAATACATTCAATGTAGAATGTGGTCTGAAATTTTAAACTAAAGTGAAGAGTATAAACTTCAGTATATAGAGCATTTACCGAAAACTCAATATTTTTGAAGGGGTTAACCCACACGATTTTGAAAAAATTTCAAAATTTAAAATTTGGTTCTAGTGTATAGTTTCATCGAGCATAGATATAAGATGATTGTCAAAGAGTTTAGAACCTCTGTTTGTCTCCGTTTCTCTAGATAATGAAGATTTTATAATGCTAATTCCAAAAATCTAGGCTGTATATGAAATTTTAGTAAACTAAATATTAAAAATTAAAATGATTCCTATATACAATGAGAGATAGTTTAGAATACATTAATTCAAATGTAGAATGTGGTCTGAAATTTTAAACTAAAGTGAAAGTATAAACTTCAGTATAGAGCATTTACCGAAAACTCAATATTTTTGAAGGGGTTAACCCACTGATTTTGAAAAAAATTTCAAAAATTTAAAAATTTGGTTCTAGTGTATAGTTTCATCGAGCACAGACATAAGATGATTGTCAAAGAGTTTAGAACCTCAGTTGTCTCTGTATCTCTAGATAATGAAGATTTTATAATGGCTAATTCCAATAATTTAGGCAGTATATGAAATTTTAGTAAACTAAATATTAAAAAAATTAAAATGATTCCTATATACAATGAAAGATAGTTTAGAATACATTAAATCAAATGTAGAATGTGTTCTGAATTTTAAACTAAAGTGAAAGAGTATTAAATTTCAGTATATAGAGCATTTACCGAAAACTCAATATTTTTGAAGGGAGTTATCCCACGGATTTTGAAAATTTCAAAAATTTCAAAAATTTGGTTCTAGTGTATAGTTTCATCGAGCACAGACATAAGATGATTGTCAAAGAGTTTAGAACCTCAGTTGTCTCCGTTTCTCTAGATAATGAAAGATTTTATAATGCTAATTCCAAAAATCTAGGCAGTATATGAAATTTTAGTAAACTAAAAAATTAAAAATGATTCCTATATACAATGAAAGATAGTTTAGAATACATTAATCAAATGTAGAATGTGGTCTGAAATTTAAACTAAATGTGAAGAGTATAAACTTCAGTATATAGAGCATTTACCGAAAACTCAATATTTTTGAAGGCCAACAGATTTTGAAGAAATTCAAAATTTAAAAATTTGGTTCTAGTGTATAGTTTCATCGAGCATTGACATAAGAGGATGGTCAAAGAGTTTAGAACCTCTGTTGTCTCCGTTTCTCTAGATAATGAAGATTTTATAATGCTAATTCCACTAATCTATGCAATAAATGAAATTTAGTAAACTAATATTAAAAAATTAAATGATTCCTATATAACAATGAAAGATAGTTTAGAATACATTAATTCAAATGTAGAATGTGGTTGAAATTTTAAACTAATGTGAAGAGTATAAACTCAGTATATAGAGCATTTACCGAAAACTCAATATTTTTGAAGGGGTTATCCACGGATTTTGAAAAATTTTCAAAAATTTCAAAATTTGGTTTTAGTGTATAGTTTCATCGAGCACTGACATAAGATGATTGTCAAAGAGTTTAGAACCTCTGTTGTCTCCGTTTCTCTAGATAATGAATATTTTATAATGATAATTCCACTAATCTAGGCAGTATATGAAATTTAGTAAACTAAATATTTAAAATTAGAATGATTCCTATATACCATGAAAAGATAGTTTAGAATACATTAATTCAAATGTAGAATGTGGTTTGAAAATTTTAAACTAAAGTGAAGAGTATAAACTTCAGTATATAAGCATTTACCGATAATTCAATATTTTTGAAGGGGCTAACCCACGGATTTTGAAAAAAATTCAAAAATTTAAAAATTTGTTCTAGTGTATAGTTTCATCGAGCACAGACATAAGATGATTGTCAAAGAGTTTAGAACCTCAGTTGTCTCCGTTTCTCTAGATAATGAAGATTTTATAATGCTAATTCCAAAAATCTAGGCAGTATATGAAATTTTTAGTAAACTAAATATTAAAAAATTAAAATGATTCCTATATACAATGAAAGATAGTTTAGAATACATTAATTCAAATGTAGAAAGTGGTCTGAAATTTTAAACTACTGTGAAGAGTAAAAACTTCAGTATAATGAGCATTTACCGAAAACTCAATATTTTTTGAAGGGGTTATCCAACGGATTTTGAAAAACATTCAAAAATTCAAAATTTGGTTTTAGTGTATAGTTTTCACCGAGCACTGAATAAGATGATTGTCAAAGAGTTTAGAACATCTGTTGTCCGTTTCTCTAGATAATGAATATTTTATAATGTTAATGCCACTAAATCTAGGCAGTATATGAAATTTTAGTAAACTAAATATTTAAAAATTAGAATGATTCCTATATACCATGAAAGATAGTTTAGAATACATTATTTCAAATGTAGAATGTGGTTTGAAATTTTAAACTAAAGTGAAGAGTATAAACTTTAGTATATAGAGCATTTACCTAAAATTCAATATTTTTAAAGGGGTTAACTCAACGGATTTTGAAAAAATTTAAAAATTTGGTCTAGTGTATAGTTTATCGAGCACAAGACATAAGATGATTGTCAAAGAGTTAGAACCTCAGTTGTCTCCGTTTCTCTAGATAATTGAATATTTTATAATGCTAATTCCAAAAATCTAGGCAGTATATGAATATTTAGTAAACTAAATATTAAAATATTAAAATGATTCCTATTACAATGAAAGATAGTTTAGAATACATTTAATTCAAATGTAGAATGTGGTCTGAAATTTTTAAACTAATGTGAAGAGTATAAACTTCAGTATATAGAGCATTTACCGAAAACTCAATATTTTTTGAAGGCCACGGATTTTGAAGAAATTTCAAAAATTTAAAAATTTGGTTCTAGTGTATAGTTTCATCGAGCATTGACATAAGAGGATGGTCAAAGAGTTTAGAACCTCTGTTGTCTCCGTTTCTCTAGATAATGAAGATTTTATAATGCTAATTCCACTAATCTATGCAGTATATGAAATTTTAGTAAACTAATATTAAAAATTAAAATGATTCCTATATACAATGAAAGATAGTTTAGAATACATTAATTCAAATGTAGAATGTGGTTTGAAATTTTTAAACTAATGTGAAGAGTATAAACTTCAGTATATAGAGCATTTACCGAAAACTCAATATTTTTGAAGGGGTTTTTGAAAAAATTTCAAAAATTTCAAAATTTGGTTTTAGTGTATAGTTTCATCGAGCACTGACATAAGATGATTGTCAAAGAGTTTAGAACCTCTGTTGTCTCCGTTTCTCTAGATAATGAAGATTTTATAATGCTAATTCCACTAATCTAGGCAGTATATGAAATTTAGTAAACTAAATATTTAAAAATTAGAATGATTCCTATATACCATGAAAGATAGTTTAGAATACATTATTTCAAATGTAGAATGTGGTTTGAAATTTTTAAACTAAAGTGAAGAGTATAAACTTCAGTATATAGAGCATTTACCGAAAATCAATATTTTTGAAAGGGTTAACCCACGGATTTTGAAAAAAAATCAAAAATTTAAAATTTGTTTTAGTGTATAGTTTCATCGAGCACTGACATAAGATGATGGTCAAAGAGTTTAGAACCTCTGTTGTCTCGTTTCTCTAGATAATGAAGATTTTATAATGCTAATTCCACTAATCTAGGCAGTATATGAAATTTTAGTAAACTAAATATTAAAAAACAGAATGATTCCTATATACAATGAAAGATAGTTTAGAATACATTAATTCAAATGTAGAATGTGGTTTGAAATTTTTAAACTAAAGTGAAGAGTATAAACTTCAGTATATAGAATTTACCAAAAAATTCAATATTTTTGAAGGGGTTCACCACGGATTTTGAAAAAAATTTATAAAAATTTGAAAATTTGGTTTTAGTGTATAGTTTCATCGAGCACTGAGACATAAGATGATTGTCAAAGAGTTTAGAACCTCTGTTGTCTCCGTTTCTCTAGATTATGAAGATTTTATAATGCTAATTCCACTAATTTAGGCAGTATATGAAATTTAGTAAACACTACATTTTAAAAAATTAGAATGATTCCTATATACCATGAAAGATAGTTTAGAATACATTATTTCAAATGTAGAATGTGGTTTGAAATTTTAAACTAAAGTGAAGAGTATAAACTTCAGTATATAGAGCATTTACCGAAAATTCAATATTTTTGAAGGGGTTACCCACGGATTTTGAAAATAATTCAAAATTTGGTTTTAGTGTATAGTTTCATCGAGCACTGACATAAGAGATGGTCAAAGAGTTTAGAACCTCTGTTGTCTCCGTTTCTCTAGATAATGAAGATTTTATAATGCTAATTCCACTAATCTAGGCAGTATATGAAATTTTAGTAAACTAAATATTAAAAAATTAGAATGATTCCTATATACCATGAAAGATAGTTTAGAATACCTTAATTCAAATGTAGAATGTGGTTTGAAAATTTTAAACTAAAGTGAAGAGTATAAACTTCAGTATATAGAATATTTACCGAAAACTCAATATTTTTGAAAGGGTATCCCAAGGATTTTGAAAAAAAATTCAAAAATTTAAAATTTGGTTTAGTGTATAGTTTCATCGAGCACTGACATAAGATGATGGTCAAAGAGTTTAGAACCTCAGTTGTCTCTGTTTCTCTAGATAATGAAGATTTTATAATGCTAATTCCAATAATCTAGGCAGTATATGAAATTTTAGTAAACTAAATATTAAAAAATTAAAATGATCCCTATATACAATGAAAGATAGTTTAGAATACATTAATTCAAATGTAGAATGTGGTCTGAAATTTTAAACTAAAGTGAAGAGTATTAACTTCAGTATATAGGGCATTTACCGAAAACTCAATATTTTTGAAGGGGGTATCCCACGGATTTTGAAAAATTTCAAAAATTTCAAAATTTGGTTTTAGTGTATAGTTTCATCGAGCACTGACATAAGATGATTGTCAAAGAGTTTAGAACCTCTGTTGTCTCCGTTTCTCTAGATAATGAAGATTTTATAATGATAATTCCACTAATCTAGGCAGTATATGAAATTTTAGTAAACAAAATATTAAAAATTAGAATGATTCCTATATACAATGAAAGATAGTTTAGAATACATTAATTTAAATGTAGAATGTGGTTTGAAATTTTTAAACTAAAGTGAAGAGTATAAACTTCAGTATATAGAGCATTTACCGATAATTCAATATTTTTGAAGGGGTTAACCCACGGATTTTGAAAAAAATTCACAAATTTAAAATTTGGTTCTAGTGTATAGTTTCATCGAGCACAGACATAAGATGATTGTCAAAGAGTTTAGAACCTCAGTTGTCTCCGTTTCTCTAGATAATGAAGATTTTATAATGCTAATTCCAAAAATCTAGGCAGTATATGAAATTTTAGTAAACTAAATATTAAAAAATTAAAATGATTCCTATATACAATGAAAGATAGTTTAGAATACATTAATTCAAATGTAGAATGTGGTCTGAAATTTTAAACTAATGTGAAGAGTAAAAACTTCAGTATAATGAGCATTTACCGAAAACTCAATATTTTTGAAGGGGTTATCCAACGGATTTTGAAAAACATTCAAAAATTTCAAAATTTGGTTTTAGTGTATAGTTTCACCGAGCACTGAAATAAGATGATTGTCAAAGAGTTTAGAACCTCTGTTGTCTCCGTTTCTCTAGATAATGAATATTTTATAATGTTAATGCCACTAATCTAGGCAGTATATGAAATTTTAGTAAACTAAATATTTAAAATTAGAATGATTCCTATATACCATGAAAGATAGTTTAGAATACATTATTTCAAATGTAGAATGTGGTTTGAAAATTTTAAACTAAAGTGAAGAGTATAAACTTTAGTATATAGAGCATTTACCTAAAATTCAATATTTTTAAAAGGGTTAACCCACGGATTTTGAAAAAATTTAAAAATTTGGTCTAGTGTATAGTTTCATAGAGCACAGACATAAGATGATTGTCAAAGAGTTAAGAACCTCAGTTGTCTCCGTTTCTCTAGATAATGAAGATTTTATAATGCTAATTCCAAAAATCTAGGCAGTATATGATATTTTAGTAAACTAAATATTAAAAAATTAAAATGATTCCTATATACAATGAAAGATAGTTTATAATACATTAATTCAAATGTAGAATGTGGTCTGAAATTTTAAACTAATGTGAAGAGTATAAACTTCAGTATATAGAGCATTTACCGAAAACTCAATATTTTTGAAGGGGTTAACCCACGGATTTTGAAGAAATTTCAAAAATTTAAAATTTGGTTCTAGTGTATAGTTTCATCGAGCACAGACATAAGATGATTGTCAAAGAGTTTAGAACCTCTGTTGTCTCCAGTTCTCTAGATAATGAATATTTTATAATGCTAATGCCACTAATCTAAGCAGTATATGAAATTTTAGTAAACTAAATATTTAAAAATTAGAATGATTCCTATATAACATGAAAGATAGTTTAGAATACATTATTTCAAATGTAGACTGTGGTTTTAAAATTTTAAACTAAAGTGAAGAGTATAAACTTCAGTATATATAGCATTTACCGAAAACTCAATATTTTTGAAGGGGTTATCCAACGGATTTTGAAAAAATTTCAAAATTTGGTTTTAGTGTATAGTTTCATCGAGCACTGACATAAGATGATTTTCAAAGAGTTTAGAACCTCTGTTGTCTCCGTTTCTCTAGATAATGAATATTTTATAATGCTAATTCCACTAATCTAGGCAGTATATGAAATTTTAGTAAACCAAATATTAAAAAATTATATTGATTCCTATATACCATGAAAGATAGTTTAGAATAAATTAATTCAAATGTAGAATGTGGTTTGAAAATTTTAAATTAAAGTGAAGAGTATAAACTTTAGTATATAGAGCATTTACCGAAAATTCAATATTTTTGAAGGGGTTAACCCACGGATTTTGAAAAAATTTCAAAAATTTCAAAATTTTGTTTTAGTGTATAGTTTCATCGAGCACTCACATACGATGATGGTCAAAGAGTTTAGAACCTCTGTTGTCTCCGTTTCTCTAAATAATGAAGATTTTATAATGCTAATTCCATTAATCTAGGCAGTATATGAAATTTTAGTAAACTAAATATTAAAAAAATATGTTGATTCCTATATACCATGAAAGATATTTTAGAATACATTAATTCAAATGTAGAATGCGGTTTGAAATTTTTAAACTAAAGTGAAGAGTATAAACTTCAGTATATAGAGCATTTAACGAAAATTCAATATTTTTGAAGGGGTTAGTTAACCCACGGATTTTTGAAAAAAAAATAAAATTTTAAAAATTTGCAATGTTTTGAAAACTGACCCGGACACTGAACCGGACGACTTACCGGGTCACTGGGTCATTGGATCGACCGCGGGTGAACCGCGGGTTAATAAATGAAATAGTTTTATTATATAATAATATATTAGCTATTAAAATAAAAATATAGAAACTAAAGTTAATATTTTCTAAATGTTTTTAAAACATAAAATAATAGTTTGGATATGTATATATATTTATTTTTAAAAACTAAAGTGAAGAGTATAAATTTCAGTATATAGAGCATTTACCGAAAACTCATTATTTTAGAAGGGATTAACCCACGGATTTTGGAAATTTTTTAAAAATATGAAAATCTGGTTTTAGTGTATATTTTTGTCGAGCACTAACATAAGATGATGGTCAAAGAGTTTAGAACCTATGTTTTCTCTTTTTCTCTAGTTAATGAAAATTTTATAATGCTAAATCCACTAATCTAGGCAGTATATGAAGATTTAGTAAACGAAATATTCAAAATTAGAATGATTCCTATATAGCATGAAATTGACTTTAGAATACATTAATTCAAATTTAGAATGTGGTTTGAAATTTTTAAAACAAAAGTGAAGAGTATAAACTTCAGTATATAGAGGATTTACTGAAAACTAATTATTTTAAAAGGGGTTAACCCACGAATTTTGAAAAAAAATCAAAAATATGAAAATCTGGTTTTAGTGTATAGTTTCATAGAGCACTGACATAAGATGATGTTCAAAGAGGTTTAGAACCTTTGTTGTCTCCATTTCTCTAGATAATAAAGATTTTATAATGGTAATTCCACTATTCTAAGCAGTATATGAAATTTTACCAAATTAAATATTAAAAAATAGAATGATTCCTATATACCATGAAAGATAGTTTAGAATACATTAATTCAAATGTCGAATGTGAGAGTATAAACTTCAGTATATAGAGCATTTACGGTAAACTCATTATTTTAGAAGGGGTTAACCCACGGATTTTGGAAAATTTTCAAAAATATGAAAAACTGATTTTAGTGTATAGTTTCATCGAGCACTAACATAAGATGATGGTCAAAGAGTTTAGAATCTCTATTGTCTCCATTTCTCTAGATAATGTAGATTTTATAATGTTAATTCCACTAATCTATGCAGTATATGAAATTTTAGTAAACTAAATATTAAAAAATTAGAATAATTCATATATACCATGAAAGATACTTTAGAGTACATTAATTAAAATGTAGAATGTGGTTTGAAATTTCTAAACAAAAGGAAGAGTATAAACTTCAGTATAAAGAGCATTTACCGAAAACTCATTATTTTAAAAGGGGGGGTTAACCCACGGATTTTGGAATAAAATTCAAAAATATGAAAATCTGTTTTTAGTTTATACTTTTATCGAGCACTAATATAAGATGATGTTCAAAGAGTTTAGAACCTATGTTGTCTCCGTTTCTCTAGATAATGAAGATTTTATAATGTTAATTCCACTAATTTAGGCAGTATATGAAATTTTAGTCAACTAAATGTTAAAAAACTAGAATGATTCCTATATATCATGAAAGATAGTTTAGAATACATAAATTTTAATGTAAAATGTGGTTAACCCACGGATTTTGAAAAAATTTCAAAAATATGAAAATCTAGTTTTAGTGTATACTTTCACCGAGCACTAATATAAGATGATGTTCAAAGAGTTTAGAACTTGTGTTGTCTCTTTTTCTCTAGATAATGAAGATTTTATAATGGTAATTCCACTAATCTATGCAGTATATGAAATTTTAGTCAACTAAATATTAAAAAATTAGAATGATTCCTATATACCATGAAAGATAGTTTAGAATACAATAATTCAAATGTAGAAGTAGTTTGAAATTTTTAATCTAAATTGAAGAGTATAAACTTCAGTATATAGAGCATTTACCGAAAACTCAATATTGTAAAAGGGGTTAACCCATGGATTTTGAAAAAAATTCAAAAATATGAAAAATCTGGTTTTAGTATAGAGTTTCATCGAGAACTGGCATAAGATGATGGTAAAAGAGGTTTAGAACATTTGTTTTCTCTGTTTCTCTAGATAATGAATATTTTATAATGGTAATTCCACTAATCTAGGCAGTACATGAAATTTTAGTAAACGAAATATTAAAAAAATAGAATGATTCCTATATACCATGAAATAGACTTTAGAATACATTAATTCAAATGTAGAATGCGGTTTGAAATTTTTAAAACATAAGTGAAGAGTAAAAAATTCAGTATATAGAGGATTTATCGAAAACTAATTATTTTAAAAAGGTTAACCACGGATTTTGCAAAATTTTCAAAAATATGAAAATCTGGTTTTAGTGTATTGTTTATTAGAGAACTGACATAATATGATGGTCAAAGAGGTTTAGAATCTTTGTTTTCTCCGTTCATCTAATTAATGAAGATTTTATAATGCTAAATCTACTAATCTAAGCAGTATATAATATTTTAGTAAACGAAATATTAAAAAGCATAATGATTCCTATATACTATGAAAGAGACTTTAGAATAAACTAATTCAAATGTAAAATGTGATTTGAAATTTTTAAAACAAAATTGAAGATTATAAACTTCAGTATATAGAGCATTTTTAGAAAATTCATTATTTTAGAAGGGGTTAACCCACAAATTTTGAAAAAAAAAATCAAAAATATGAAAATATGGTTTTAGTGTATAGTTTCATCGAGCACTGACATAAGATGATGGTCAAAGAAGTTTAGAACATTTGTTGTCTCCGTTTCTCTAGATAAATAAGATTTTATAATGTTAATTCCATTATTCTAGGTAGTATATGAAATTTTACCAAACTAAATATTAAAAAATTAGAATGATTCATATATACAATGAAAGATAGTTTAGAATAACATTAATTCAAATTTCGAATGTGGTTTGAAATTTTTAAACAAAAGTGAAAAGTATAAATTTCAGTATATAGAGCATTTACAGAAAATTCATTATTTTAGAAGGGATTAACCCACGAATTTTGGAAAAAATTCAAAAATATGAAAATATGTTTTTAGTGTATAGTTTCATTGAGCACTAAAATAAGATGATAGTCAAAGAGTTTCGAACATCTGTTATCTCCGTTTTTCTAGATAATGTAGATTTTATAATGTTAATTCCAATAATCTAGGAAGTATATGAAATTTTAGTAAACTAAATATTAATAAACTAGGATAAGACCTGCGCTTTTGCGCAGGGTGAGTTTATATGATACATATTTGAAACATATAGCATTTGATAAATTATATATATTATTTGGACCGTATTTTTTTGACATCTATACGTGTATTTAGTTAGTTAGTATACAATAAGCTGGACCAAACCATTTTTTAAGCAAATGGGACCAAAACAATAACAAATAGATGATGGACCTAAGGAGATAGACCTTTTTTTTAGAACACCTCCATCATCGGTTTGATATTGGAAAAGAGATTAAGGTTATAAGATTCAATCAACTGGAGATTCATTCAGACTTTGGAATCGATGTGTATCTCTATCTTAGAAATTGGTCTAGATAGAGATCCGCGTCCGGTAAAATTACTATTTATTTATTGTAATGAAACTGTTTAAGTTTATTAATTTTATTGTACTTTGTTTCGGATAGTTTTTTTGACATCTTTGTTTCGGATAATTATGTACAATCATTCATAAAATAAAATAGTTTATCCAAAATCATTATATAATGAAAGTATACAACTAATGAGTCAATTTTGTTATCCAACTATTTTATTTTAATATATAAGATGGGCTACTTGTGGACCAACTAAACATATACAAACATAGTAGTAAATTTAATTACTCTCGAAATATTTTTCTCACAATTAAACAGTATTAATTTACCAAACTATTAATTTTTGAAATTAATATGGTCAGGATTCTTAATTGACCTGAAACATAAAAAATAGAGAGAAAACATATTTAATTTTCCAAATTAAACATATACAAAAGAATAGAAAATTCATATACATACTTTGTTTCAAAAAGAAACCCATATACAATACTTGTCTATTTATTGTGTTTTTTATTCCAAAAAACCCATGCCTACTTGAGTCAGTAAACGATCGTCTGCGTTATGGTTGACAAAAGATCTACGGAGTAAACAATATACTGGGAAAAAAAGCTTTGGCAATTTTTCCTCTTATCAACAACCATGTGTTACAATCTTCATTTTCTCTCAAAACCCTTATTTTGTCCTCCGATTAACAGATCTGTTTAGGTATATCTCCTCTCTTTTATGCTATTCTTTATTGATATATAGATGTATCATATAAACTATTTTCGACGTTCTTTGCAACATATTTAATTTTTTAATTTTCAGATCAATTTATTTGACGTTTCAGATAATCTTGAGTCCTCGATCTGAGCTAAGTTCATCATGGTTCTGGAAAAATAGATAAAGAAAATCAAATATTGGTGAAGCCAGTTTCAAAAAAAAAAAAATCAAATATTGGTTTTCTTTCTTTCCTGTCAAGCCAACATAGAAGACAAAAGAAGTAAAGAAGAAACAAAAGTAAAATTATAATCCAACTATCTGTAATTCGATTATTTGTCTCTTTTTATACAGATTTTACTCTTTTTTTTCTTTCAGATTGTACTCTTTGATATGTCTCGATTTCAAATTACAGTAGGATCTACTGTAACACCGACTGAGAATATGTTATACATATTATACCTGCGTAATAAAACATATTAACCAAGCAGTATGAGAAATAGTTTTGCTCAGACGTAGTGCATAAGTGAAAACCCAAATCTTTTATCACTGTTGCATGAATCCTGTCCCCCTGTATAAGCAAAGATAACACAAACGTTAATGACTTTCTCGATAAATATAAAGTATATACAAACCGTGCCTAATTGAAAATCTTACTTTAGCATTAGTGAGCCATCTCCATTTTTCCTTCACCAGCAAGAATATGCTTCCAAAGCCTTATTACTTCCAATTTAATCTTCCACATCGATTTGAAAGGTTTTAAATCAGAGATGAATTCATAACAGCCATTTCACGTAGTAAAGAGTTGTAGATAGAATTGCTTGGGAAATCGTCAGACTTATAATAGTGTATATATAGATATAACGAATTATAGGGTTTACAAAATATATTGTAGATTTAACAAATATTCTTAAAACAGCTTGTGATATAACTGCCGAAATATGTTCATCGGAAGCATGGTAAGAAATATTCAATAGCCTTTGCCACAACTTATCGAATTGATACCCCGTACATATACACTTTATTATTTAGTTTCCATTAGTTCCTTAGAATTAATTAGTAGCCTTCACCACGAAGTCTCAAGCTACGATGAGTTTCCATTGGTAAATACATGTGTTAATTACAAAATAATATGAAAGACAATGCCTTGGCCACAAAGACAGAACAACCATAGTGTTATATATAAATTCGTTTTCACACGGTACAGCTTTCCTTTGAAGAGAACCGGAAAAAATAAAAAATTGAATTAAATCGTGATATGAACCGGTTAACCACAAAAGGAGTACTTTTTGAAACACATGGAACTCAAGACTAATGTAACTGTATCACTTTATATACAATTATTTTGTGTAGAAGTAAAGGCTTTTGTGATGTTTCATTCCACGTTATGGTAAAACCGAGTCACAGAACACGTTATACAATTTTGTCAATGAAGTTGATATGCGAAAATCAAGAAGATTAACTGAAACTTGAGTAGCATAGTTACTACAGTGTCTTCTCTATCATCACTCACGTCCTAGATCTTAGTCATGATGATAATTTTACAATGATGTTTTTTTTTGTGTTGAACCTTTGGTTTCTGATGTAGGTGTCTTTATTTTCGTACACAATGTTCTGAAAATGACGACCACATTATAATACTTTGCTTTAGTTAAAATCCTATAGTTGGTAGTTAATGTTTCTAGCAATTAAATGAAAATCGAAATTGGACCAACCAGTTTTTCAATTGAATATTATGCTGCCACATAGGATTAGTTGAGTACTTAATTGAATACCACATAGGATAGGGTCTCTTTTTAATTAATACAAAATTGAAGCTACGTCTTTTTAAATGATTCTCTTTTAATATATAGAGGATTAGAATGATTTTTATATACCATGAATGAAAGATAGTTTAGAATACATTAATTCAAATATAGAATAGAATGTAGTTTGAAATATGATCATGCATGGTTACTTTTAGTATGGTTTTTTGGACCATTCGTGCGATAAGATCTTGTAAAACTGATGTTGTCACATAATTCAAGGGAATCAGTCTATCGACTGATCTAGGTGTAAAAAAGTTACACACCTATTACCTATAGTTCACCACTAGACCTACTAAGAATGTACTAAAACATTCTCAAAGAAAAATGTACTAAAACATTCTATGAATTATTTAATTTACGAGTTGGATTGGTCATGTTATCTACCAAACCCTTGAAAACAGCTACTAATAAGTAAAAAAAAAAAGTCGTAATCTAGTTTACATATGTTAAAACAAATACAGTATTGCGGTCAGAATCTACTCTTCATTATTATGAGGTAAGTTATTTAAGTTTCTCGATCATGCACCGGTTCTACCGGTTTGAATGTCCTTCTTAAATACGGTACATATCGATTTGAGTCTTTGAAGCTGAACCGCGTAACCGGATTTGACCATATCCAACCGAAACGAGTATTCGACGAGAATTATCCGAAACAGAGTGAGAGAGAGAGAGAGGAGTGAGAGGGGAAGAAGACGATGGCGTCAATGTCTCTCACGTTTTCTTCTTCGCTATGTTCATCTCGAATCCCCGGAGAAAAACGCAGATTCCACCAGAGAGAAACAACCCTCGTGCGATGCGTTCTCGCCGCTTCTAAATCATCTCCTGGAGGCGCCGCCACGAAGAAGAGGCTCTGGAAGGAAGGAGAGTTTCCCGGAATCACGGAGCCTGCTAACACTAGAAGAGCCCCGATGAAGAACGTGAAGAAGAAGCTCGACAGGAGGAGCAAAGCCAACGGGTGGGTTAACACCGTAACCGAGACCTTATCCGATCTCATCGCCAAAAAGCAGTGGCTAAAAGCTCTCGAGGTGATTCATCATCTTTGTAAAGTTTGAATCTTTTTCGAGTGAACGATGATTTGATTCAATTGGGTGTTTTTAGGTGTTTGAGATGTTGAGGGAGCAGCCCTTTTATCAACCAAAGGAAGGGACTTACATGAAGCTTCTCGTTCTTTTGGGGAAATCTGGACAGCCTAATCGTGCACAGAAGGTGTTCGACGAAATGCTTGAAGAAGGACTTGAACCAACTGCTGAGCTCTACACTGCTCTACTCGGTGCTTATTGTAGGAGTAATCTTATAGACGAGGCTTTCTCAGTTCTTGAACGGATGAAAAGCTTGCCTCAGTGTCAACCTGATGTTTACACTTACAGCACTCTGCTCAAAGTCTGTGTGGACGCGTCTCTGTTCGACTTGGTTGAGTCTTTGTATAGAGAGATGGACGAGCGTTTGATCACTCCGAATACTGTGACTCAGAACATAGTTTTGAGCGGGTACGGGAGGGTTGGAAGGTTTGATCAGATGGAGAAAGTTCTGTCTGATATGCTGGTGAGTACTGAGTGTAAGCCCGATGTGTGGACGATGAACATCATCCTTAGCGTGTTTGGGAACATGGGTAAGATTGACATGATGGAGAGCTGGTACGAGAAGTTCAGGAACTTCGGGATCGAGCCGGAGACTCGGAGTTTCAATATCTTGATCGGTGCTTATGGGAAGAAGAGGATGTATGATAAGATGTCATCCGTGATGGAGTACATGAGAAAGCTGGAGTTTCCGTGGACGACGTCGACTTACAACAACATCATCGAGGCCTTTGCGGATGTCGGTGATGCGAAGAACATGGAGTATACGTTTGATCAGATGCGTAGCGAAGGTATGAAAGCAGACACGAAGACGTTTTGCTGCCTCATTAACGGATATGCCAACGCTGGTCTTTTCCATAAGGTGATAAGTAGTGTCCAGTTAGCTGCGAAGTTTGAGATACCGGAGAACACTTCTTTTTACAATGCGGTTATATCGGCTTGCGCCAAAGCGGATGATCTGATAGAGATGGAGAGAGTGTACACGAGGATGAAGGAGAGGGAATGTGTGCGTGATTCAAGAACGTTTGAGATCATGGTGGAGGCTTATGAGAAGGAAGGTATGAATGATAAGATCTATTACTTGGAACAAGAGAGGCAAAAGGTTATGGATCATCATGCTGCAGCTACGAAAGAGGAGGAGAATCTCCCTGGATGATTGGAGTTCTGTGAATCTCTGACAAGTAGAGATAAATAAAGAGAGTTTGCAATACACTTGGATTGTTCTTGCAGCTATGTGTATAAAGCTTTTCTTGTTTTTGTAATGTTTGAATTTTTTTTTTTTTGATCAAAGGAATCATTCTCTTGCGTGTTTTCTCTATGGGCCGTAAAATTATATATGAGGCCCAAAAAGCCCAGTAACTAAGCCCAGTAACTGCTTGTCTATTCTATAAATATGTCTAAAATCTCTTCTTTTTGTTTTCTTGTCAAACAATCAAACGAAGCACCAAAAGAAAAGTTGAAGACAATCTTCTGTTCTGTAAGAAGGAAAAAAAAAACAACTTCTGTCGGAATCATTCGCCGGAAATCTACAATGGGGACTGTTGTCAAGTCTTTCAAGGAACAATTCTCCGCTGGTTTGTTCCCGTTAATCTCTTTTTTTATTGATTAATCATACTCTTTTTTTTTAAATCTTGATCGGTTGTGATTGTGGGGCGGTGCAGATGAGCGATTGAAAGAGTCGAGGAACATCACTGCAAAATATCCAGATAGAGTTCCGGTAACTAAGTTATATGCCTAGTTTATCGTTTCGTGGTTCGGTCTGAGTTGCCGTGCTGTTGTGGATCTCCTTAGAGTTTGAATGATTGATCATTACTTCGGTTTTGTTTCTATGATCGGTGATTCACTCTGGTCAATTCTTAGGGACTAGCTCTTTTGTTCTTTTTTGGTGGTTGCAATCAAATAAAACAAAAGATTGCAAGCAATCATGTGATTGTTTTTTTGGCTTATATAACTAAGAAAATTTGCAATTAATTATTAATTCGAATAAAATAGAACTGATGATATTTGGATCATCTATAACTACATGATCTACTGATTGAGTCAACCTTGATCTTTCTTAATCCAAGTCTTTTGTGACTCTAATTGTGCCTTGAAGATTTGTTTTTCATGTTTTTTTTTGTACTTATATATTCATCAATCACAGGTGATCATTGAGAAATATTCAAACGCAGACCTCCCTGACATGGAGAAGAACAAGTAAGTTTCGTACATCCATTTAGCTGTTGAAACAAAGTGAATATATACATATACTAATTGATCAATGATCACATTTTGATGTATTCAGATACTTGGTCCCACGAGACATGACTATTGGACATTTCATTCACATGCTAAGCGACAGGCTACATTTAGATCCATCTAAATCTCTCTTTGTTTTTGTACAGAACACACTTCCTCAAACGGGTAAGCATGCGCAGCATCGATGATAAATCACTTTCTAATAAAACAGTCCGTTAATAAATAATTCAGTCCTCTCTTGATTTTGCAGCTAGTTGCATGGATTCTTTGTACAATACTTTCAAGGAAGGAGATGGTTTCTTGTACATGACTTACAGCACCGAGAAAACATTCGGCTAACCAGAAAGATCATTCGTTGCTTAATATTTGAAAAGCTCATTCTGAATCATCCATTTGATTCCTATGTTTGTGATCAATAAATGAATGTTAGCTATTGTTGTTGTTAATAAGCTAACCTTTGTACAGAAAAGCTAAAAACAATTCGACTTTGTAAATCATGCTGCAGTTGCACACAAGTCAATAATGAAAATAAAGTGATGATATGATTCACACGAAACCCTTTGTCCTTCCCTCTCAGAATGGGGAACATATATAGTTTCGTGCAAGCACGTAAGATCAGGGAGATAATATGGCAAATGAGGCGTCAGACATTTCAATGTTGGTGCGTTATACGTGTTCCATACGACTTGGATTATGTGCTATGCGATGTTTTAAGTTGAACCGCAAACTTCTTCGAATAGTGTTTGTGTCTATCCTTTTGTCAATAATAATATAGCTTTTTTTATTTACATCTTTCTTCGGTAGTTGGACCTGATTGGGCCTTGTGAGTAGAAAACGAGTGTGCCTTTTATATAAAGCGAATTTGGGAATTACACAAACAATATTTTTTGAAGTACCTTAATGGGCTTCTTTGATCATAATCTTCTTTTTGTCAAACGCAAAGATATTCTTAGTGGTTTAAAATGCTGTTCATTCATGATTCTCAGATACATTTCCGCTGTTCATTCTTGATTTTTCCATACAAGAAAACATTTTGCGTCTATGTACATGCTCTATTGGACTCTTCTTAGTTTCAGAGTAGATTTGCTAGATTTTCTTAAGGAGCAAGAACACTTAATTCTTTTATCTGAAATTAGTTTCAGTCTACTATTTCAGCATGTTGTTTCCCTAGTATATATAATTTTTTTAGTATATTCATGTTATTCCTGAAAGTGAAAGATTTTTACATACGTAGGGATATTTGCTGCTAGTTAATATGGTACTGGAGCATGTTTGTACGTTGGTTTTATGAGATGTCCTTATGATATTGATAAGAAGGAATCAATGCATAAGCTTGAGGTAGTAAGACTATTTGTGTTTCAGGGACTTCAGAACAATTCGACACGTCGAAGCATGCAAAGATATTGAGGTATCTATCATCTTTGGTGCTGTCTGGATAAGGAATAACACTTTCAGAATAATTATATGTGTTGTAGACTTGTTCCTTGGACCTTTTAAAATATTTCTATAAGGTATCATCTGATCAGGATGGGAAACAAAACTCTCAAACTTCTTCACAATATGTAAAATAAAACAATAAAAACAAAAAGAATAAAGTTTATACATATGATATCTCTTTCTTTTTGTTGTTCCCCCACAAAATGATTCTACAATCTTTATGAGTCAATGTTTTTGTGTATTCAGTATTCCTGTCGGTAAAAGTTTTTGGAAGAAACAGATAACCTGTGGTGTGGATAAAGATTCCACTTTGAAAAGAAACCAATAAGTGTTGTAGTAAATTAACTAGTTTATGAAATCTTTTATTTGTTTTTTTTCTTCTTTTTTTGAAAAAGGCCTAATCTTTTAGTTGTTAATAAATCCAGTTTATAACCCAATGTGTTGAAGTTGAACAAAGAAAAGCAAGAAGTATTGTAATCTATGAGGACGGTTTAATTCCATTTTCGAATAATTATTACAGCCATAAAAGATCTACTGAAAGAGAACATTAAGTATGAAAGAACGCTCCTATTTTTTCTGAGAAATTATAATCAAAACGTCATGCAACGAATAAGACAACGATGTCATAGTGCCTTACTCCGCCCAATATTAAAATTAGTACTAAATTTTAAAATTAGAAATTGTGTGTACCGGAGTTGACCAAAAAAAAGGAATTGTGTGTACCGGAATTTAATATTAAAAAAAATGTAAATTGGCTCACCGACATTTGGTAGATGGAGAAAGGAGGGATGTTATGGTCCAAAAGATCCTTTGGGAATAACACAATCTCCAAAAGCTGGTCACATGTGGCTCATTCCTTGCCAAGTCAGACAACATTTTTATTTATTTATTTTCATACAAATATTACTAACATATTTTTATAGCTCAAAACTTCATTTGCAAATGCTTTTACTGCTTATTAGGTTGAGTAACTTTCACCTTTCAGCTTTTAAATTCGGAAAAGTTTTATTTCTTGTGATGAGGTGACAAGGAATCTCAAATTTCGTCTCAACTATAAATACTTTTGAGATTCGTATTTAATATGAAATGTCTTTTTGGTGTGTTAGATCTTGAACATTTTATTATTATTTCAAATATGCAACACATCCAAATTAATTTCCATTAGTGGAATCGGTAAATGTATTATAGACCTTGTAAAGCTTCTTTAAAAAGCATACAAATATATAACAAGTGTACTATCTAAGAATATTTCTTTTTCTTTTAAAAACTATCTAGGAAGTTAGACAACTATTGAAAGAAAAACCCTAGATCCACTTCATACTAGAAAGAAAATTTGATACTAAAAATGCAGGTTTTTTATCTTTTTAGTTCAAGTTATAACTAAAAGAACCAAATTTGATTCTACCTGGTTGTCGTTGTTCGGATTAACTCTCACTGAGAGTAAATTTTTACAAAAAAGAAAAAAAAAACTCTCACTGACTGGAGAAATAAATCATTTTTAACCAAAAAAAAAAAAAGAAAACTAATTTGGAACTTTATGAAGAGAATGGGCTTCTTTACCAACTACACTCAATGTCAAGCCAAGGAGGAGCCCTCGGGTTCGTTCGTCAGCAATTCAATGGATAGTGACTTTAGAGTAGATCTGGACCGTTTTCTCATCAGCTTGATGCTTTTCGTTGCCGTTAGATTGGTCATTTCGCAACCAAACCAATTTGACTTGTTAAAGTGATGCCAAGTCTTTAGTAGTGTCATTGTTGAAATAAACAAAATTATTCACGCGCCTGTTGAAATAACATTTTAACATTGTTTACTACAAACAGTAACTGTAGACAACCACGAGTAATAAAAGAAAGTTGCCAGTTTCTCGTAATTTATAGAATAAACCACTTTAACTAAACTGGAATCAAATTTAGCCATACAAAAATTTTCTACAAATAAATCTAGTACTGTGTTTTATATCAATGCTAAAATCTAGCCAAAGTTGCTTTCTTTTATTTGAAAGTACAAATTAACAACAAATAGAATAGGTCTAAAGTACTACCCAATATGACAGCCTAGTGATTAAGAAAAAAAGGTATTATACCTGATTTAATCTTTGTAATTGTATACTAAAGTGTTACACTTCACAAAATATATTTATGGAAAAAATAAATAAATAAATAAATAAAACAAATAGGAGTCGGCACTGATAATATGTCTGGCGCGTACATTAACCACCACCGGCAAAACACGGAAAAAGTGCCTATTTCAATATGAACTTTACGCGTCGTGCCTATTCCTTCACGACCTTTGTAGTAGTGCGTATTCCACACTGAACTAAACAAATTTTTTTAAATAATATATGAACTTTAAGCGTCGTGTCTATTCCTTCACGAACTTTATAGTAGTGCGTATTTCACATTGAACAAAACCAAAATAAAAAAATACTACATAGACTCTCAAAATCGTACTTATTTCAATATTGAGTGTTAAATGTGTTAGTCATCCGTTAATGTATCAAAACAACGTCATTTTGTATCAATTTGTGAAATTAAAAATTAAAAATTAAAAATAAAATACACTCTCAAAATTGTGCTTATATATATTGATTGTCAAAAGTAATAGTCATCATTGATTTTATCAAAAGACTATTTTGGATAAATTCTATGAAATTGTCCGTCGTTTTTTAATTTTTTTATTTTACAAAAAAATTATCCAAAATGACGTTGTTTTAATAAATTAATGTATGACTTGACTAACACCTTTCACTTACTGACAAAGAAAGACTAACATCTTTGACGGTGTATATATATAATCACGATTTTGAGCGTCAAAGGTGTTCGTCTTTTTTTTGTCAGCAAATCAAAGGTGTAGTCATATATATATATGTACATTAACCGTCAAAAGTGTTAGTATTTTTCTGTTTAAGAAATCAAAAGTGTTAGTCATACGTTAATTTATCAAAATAACGTTATTTTTGATAGATTTTATAAAAAAAATAAAAAATTACAAATTGATGGATTCATAGAATTTATCCAAAATAAAATCTTTTGATAAATTAAAACATGACTAACACCTTTGACAGTCAATATATAAGTACAATTTGAGAGGTTTTTGGTAAATTAAAGGATGACTATTACATTTGACAGTCAATATATATAAGCACAATTTTAAGAGTCTATATTTTATTTTGATTTTTAATTTCACAAAATTTATTCAAAATGACGTTTTGATAAATTAACGGATGACTAACACATTTAACGTTCAATATTGAAATAAGTAATATTTTGAGAGTCTATACAGTATTTTTTTTATTTTTGTTTAGTTCAATGTGAAATACGCGCTACTATAAAGTTCGTGAAGGAATAGACACGACGCATAAAGTTCATATAGTATTTAAAAATATTTGTTTAGTTCAGTGTGAAATACGCACTGCTACAAAGTTCGTGAAGGAATAGGCACGACGCGTAAAGTTCATGTTGAAATAGGCATTTTTTCCGCAAAACACCCACGAAAAAAGCGAGCACGCATAAAGAAAGATCAAAACCTCCCACATCACCTTCCAAAAAGAAAGAGAAAAAAAAATAAAAGAAAAACTTTTTATTACAAAAAAAAAAAGAATCGAAGCCTCCGAAAATTATATAAAATAATTTTCTTTTTTAGTTTCAAAAAAACTGTTGTAGCTTTGAAGGTAGAGAGAGTGGTGTGGAAGCAAAACCACGATCTGTGTTTATTTCTATTTTTTCCAACAACAACACTCTTCTTCGATCGGAGCTCTCGACATTCAGACAAAAGCAAAACAAAAGGATTCGTCTTTTCGTGTGTCTGTGCGAGGGATTTGTGTCCCCCTCCCTCGTGTAGAAAATGGAGCGGTACGGTCGCTCCGGTGAAGAAGGGTCGCGATCGGATCCATCTCTTGAATGGACCACCACAACTCATGGAGGCCAAACCGGAGTCCAAGGTAAAAAAAAATGTCTTTGATTTATCGGTCTTAATCTGCGAATCGCGTATTGAGATCAAAAGATCTTGTTTTGAAATGTGTGTTCTTGTTGTAGCTTCGATGTGGCGAGGTGGAGTAGAATCGTACCCGGAGAGACCCGATGAGGCCGATTGCATTTATTACTTGCGAACCGGTGCTTGCGGGTACGGGTCGAGATGTCGGTTTAATCACCCGCGAGATCGTGGAGCGGTAAATTCAAGTTTTTTTCCCCAATTTTTTTTATTGAATTCAGATCGTTGAATTGAGTTTTTGTAAGCTCTCTTGATTAGGTTATTGGAGGAGGTGTGAGAGGAGGAGGAGATGGAGCTTTACCGGAGAGGATGGGACAACCGGTTTGTCAGGTTTTGTAAATCCTAACCGGATTTTGAGCAATGCAGTTCTGTTTTGTTAAAGAAAGCTGCAAACTTTAGATTTGTTTCTTTTTTTTGTTGCTTAGCATTTTATGAGAACGGGAACGTGCAAGTTCGGTGCTACTTGCAAGTATCATCATCCAAGGCAAGGAGGAGGTGGTTCCGTTGCGCCTGTCACGCTAAGTTATTTGGGATATCCATTACGCCCGGTTTGCGTTCTATTAATACTCTCTCAAATCGGTTTATTTATTGATCATTACCCACACATTTGTGTATTAAAGCTCCTCTTAAACCGATTACAGGGAGAGAAAGAGTGTTCTTACTACCTGAGAACCGGTCAGTGTAAATTTGGTTTGACATGTAGATTCAACCATCCAGTGCCTCAGCAGCAGCAGCAGCAGCAGCCGCAACCTCAGCTACACACTATTTATCCAACGCTTCAGTCTCAGCCCTCTCAACAATATGGTTTAGTTTTGGCAAGGCCTTCTCTTCTACCGGGTTCGTATCTTCCAAGCCCATACGGCCCACCAATGGTTCTGCCTCCAGGAATGGTTACATACCCTGGTTGGAGTCCTTACCAGGTATTTGTTCATTTGCTACCTTTTGTTTGCTAAATGGATCGTTTGATTATTTTTATTTTTTTATTAGGCTTCTTTAACTGCAATGCCTTCGCCTGGAACACAACCGTCTATTGGACCGAGCTCTGTTTATGGAATGGCGCCGTTATCTCCTTCAGGGACTGCTTACACAGGAGGAACGTACCAACCTGGTGGGACTTCCTTGACTACCTCAAAAGAAGAGTCGTTTCCTCAGCGACCTGATCAACCTGAGTGTCAATACTTTATGAGAACCGGAGACTGTAAATTCGGATCTTTATGCAGATACCATCATCCTCTAGATGCTGTTCAACCTAAAACCGGTGTTCTCTTCAGCTCCATTGGCCTTCCACTTCGTCCAGTAAGTCTTTTTTTAACCTTTTTCTTCTATGAACACACAAAACTCCATATGGTATAATGTTTTTGAATGTATAGGGCGTGGCACAATGCACTCACTTTGCACAGCACGGAATCTGCAAGTTTGGGCCAGCGTGTAAGTTCGATCACTCGATGAGCTCTTCGCTTAGCTACAGCCCGTCTGCTTCTTCGCTAACGGATATGCCAGTGGCTCCATACCCAATCGGATCATCATCACTCAGCGGCGCATCAGCTCCAGTAAGCTCGAGCGATGTACCAACCACCACACAGGCTGTGACTGCTGCAGCTTCGGCTCCTATGGTCAGTGGGCTAAGCAGTCAAGAGCCAGCGGAGACTAGTGGTGACTCAGCTAGCGTCAGTGGCAGCGTAGAAGCTAAGACTTCTTCAAGTTAAGTAAAGGAAAAGATTAATGAACTAAAACAACATTAAGGAAAGAGAAAAAGAAGATTATTTTTGGGGTCTGAGATTTGATGGGAAGCAGAGAGAGACCAAACCAAAGCTTCTGTCATTTACCACTTGTCAATATATAATACGTTTCTCTCATACGGCCATCTCTCTGTCTTGAACAATGTTTACTACTTAATAAATGGCCTTATTCACAAGACATTCGTCCTTTATGTTTCTTGAATCTGGAGGAGCAACTCCAGTAGTCCACCAACGAAGCAAGAAACGGAAACGAATCTAGGATTCACGTTCACTTCCCCTATGTATCTTCTAGACAACGCAAATGTTGAACAAAAAGAAAAAGAAACATATGCAAATAATGTTATACATATAAACTTAACTTCAAGTCTAACCAGGACAACATTCATCAAACCAGAATAAAATTCACCTACTATGTTTAAGTTTAATTATGTTTAACAACAAAAGTTAAGCAAACTGTTATTCTTGGATAATGAGTCCAAAGGGCTACGATAGATGATCATCTAAGATGCTTTCGCTTCTTCAAAGATGAAGGACTCTCACTTGGTTGTCCTCCTAAAGGTCGCTTTGATGGTGTTGCACTCTAACAAAGATTAAAAAAAAATAACAGAAAGCATAAGCATTCAAGGAAAAAAATCGAATCAAAAGAAATGAAAGTAACTATATAAGCTGGCAGCATTGTTTTACCTTTGCGAGCTTCTTCTCTTTACGGGCTTGCCTCTCTCTCTCATCAAACTCTTGGTTCTCCTTTTCAATCAGTCGGATCAGAGTGTCGCATCTTCTTGCAAGTTCCTGACTCGTGCGGGATTTCACAAACCAGTCAAACCTAAACAAAGGCGATGTCCTGTATGCTGCCTTTAGCTCATCCCAGTTCCCATACCCAAGTTTGTGGATCATGCAGATCTGTTTTCACAACAATCAAACTTCATGATAAGATTAGTGAAACAAAAAAAAAGTGAAAAAGCAAACGATGATGAAAAACACACTGACCATGAAACGGTCGCACTCTTCATTGTACAGCTTCCCTTTGTTCTGACCATACTGAATCTTCATTTCCAGCCAAGGGTTTCTGTAACGATCCAGTTTCTTCCCTAAGGCTTTCATGATTTCATCTTTCCTAGAGATTCTTGCCTCTCCCCTCTCAATGTTCTTAATGATTCTATCGTAATCTACAAATATAGAGGGGAAACGGGGGCGTAAGCTCTTTCTTGAGGTAAGAATTGATTTACTTAGCATCAGAAGGTGTTGTGTTACATACCGTTCAGCTCCTTGTATCGCTCTTTGAAGACTTGTGCATATCTTTCAACTTCTTCCTCTGTTTTACCTTCCATCTCAGAGGCAATGCTTTTGATGTCGTTGCGGCCGTACTTCTCACAAGCCCTTAGGAAACTATTGAAGTCTCTTCTGTTCCATGTTGAGAAACCCTGGAGATTAACATTTACAAAACAATTCAATAAAAACCAACGAATCAATTGTCTAAGACACATATTTAACAAACGTTTTCACTTTACCTCCTCCAGTAAAGCCTCCTTTTCTTCTACTTCTTCAGCAGTTAAGGGATCTCCACCTGGTAACAGAAAAATTCTCAATCAGTGATAAATTCGCTGGAAAAGAATGTTAGCAAAGTGGGCAAAAATGAGAAAGTAATCTAGACCTTCTGGTTCTTCTTCATCAACTGTGTCTTTCAACTGATTCTTCTGATGTGTTTGCTGAAACCAGAAGCAAATTCATTTTACTAGTCGTTAACTCACTCTTAAGCATGGAACAGAAGAGACTTCAATATGTTTAAGTTTCATTATGTTAAAGAGCCTTACCATGAGATAGCGTACTTCCTTTTCATACAACTCGGTCAATCTCTGAATGTTGAAGAACTGGAAATCGTGCCTGCAGGATGCACAATATATTAGGTTTCTAGGCAGAAAAATACTATCAAGGCAGTTCACATATGCAGAGTAACGTTTATTAAGGTACTTACAATTGGGGCATTCGCGGAATTCTAGGCTCTTTAGGTTTAGATGGAGCACCTTGACGCAATGTTTGCTTAAAGTATTCAGCTTCAGAGTAACTGATGATGCAGTAGATAAAGCAAAAGGGATTTTTAAAGTTAAATAAAATTTATGTAGACAGGAAAATTAGAACTGAACAATGAATAGGCAAAAGAATATTTACTTGCGCTTTCTCTCCCGCTTCGGTGGATCATTCCAGTTGTCGCTCACAATCTTTTTAAAATCAAGCTTGTTCTCATCCTACAATACATAATTAGAAAATACAAGTAAATTTGAATTCGGTGACGTAGATCATAAGTCATAACTAGGGTATGACATGAAAGCATAG
Source organism: Raphanus sativus (assembly GCF_000801105.2). Classification (NCBI taxonomy): domain Eukaryota; kingdom Viridiplantae; phylum Streptophyta; class Magnoliopsida; order Brassicales; family Brassicaceae; genus Raphanus; species Raphanus sativus. The sequence continues at coordinate 2,313,520 of NC_079515.1, read as the reverse complement.
ACTATGAAAAGAGATATACAAGACATACCTTATTGTCATCATCAAAATCATAGAAGTCAGCACCTGTGACAAATCAGATGATTGATTATCAATGAATCTTCCTATATACTATTAACACGAATGAACAGGAAAAAGGTCTATGACACCCTTACTGTCATCCATTTTAAACTGTATAGCATCTTCCGTGAATTTCTTCATTTTCGCATCAAGTTCAGCTGTTGCCTCTTCTCCTTTCGCAATGATTCTATCAATATCCTCGTCTGTGATGGTGCTATCTTTAGAACTGAACACCATTTCCGCACCATATCTTACCATTTGAAGCAACTCATCCTTATTGACAGCTGCATATAGTAACAATAAAAAAAAATTGTCAAAAGATGAACCAATGCATTTGGCACTCCTCTTAAGAAACTTACTCTTCTGCTCTGCCAATCTTCCTTGTTGAATAACCAGAGCATCAAGCGCCAACTTCTTGTAAGCTCTCTCAATCACTTTCTCTTCAATAGCAGACTGTCAACAAGTAATACACAATTAATTCGAACTCTTATAGTCTGTTCTTCCGTGACATGAAAGGGGGAGAATATCAACCTCGGTGCAGAATCGAAACACTTGAACTTCTTTCTTTTGACCAATCCTATGGGCACGATCCTGAGCTTGCAAGTCGACTTGAGGATTCCTGCCAAAATCCGCCAGATACATCAAAACTCAAAAGTGAAGAGAATACTCACGAACTACAGTGGACATGACAGGAGACTTACCAGTCACTATCATAAAGAATTACAACATCTGCAGTAGCAAGATTGATACCAAGCCCTCCTGCTCTAGTAGATAACAAGAAAACAAATTTCTCGCTGCCTGGCTTGTTGTAGGCTTCTATGGAGGCGTCTCGGTCATCACCACCAGTATTTCCATCAATACGGCAATATAGGTAGCCACGATACATTAGATAATCCTCAAGAATATCCAAAAGCCTTGTCATCTGACATACGAGTGAAAAAAGGAAGAATGATCAGGCTTCAAACAGAGAAGATGAACCGTAAGAAAAAATTATCTACATCTATTCTGTGTTAGCGTTTACCTGAGAAAATATCAGTACCCTCGAATCACGTTCCTTCAACTTAGGAAGCAATTTATCCAAAAGGACCATCTTACCTGAAAAACAATAGTATTAAGATGCTTCAATAAACATTTACACATGCATCTGATCAATTTAGTACGAATGATAGTCTTACCAGCATTTGTTATAAGGTGATCTCCTGTGGTATATGGCGGACCAGGCTCTGCACCCTGGAAGAGATAAGGATGATTACAGCATTTACGCAGTTGCATTGCAATGTTCAGCAGACGTTTGCGTTCTCCACCAGCATTAACCGCTTCAAGATCCTTCTGCAGTAAGGCCTTGTAGTATTGTTTTTGCATCTGAGACATGCCAACTTTAAGTATCGTCTCCTTCTTTGGAGGCAAACCTTTCTCAACATCTGACTTAAGTCTCCGTAGAAGAAATGGTCGAAGGACCTAAGAAGATACAGAAAGTGATTAGTCTAACAATTAAGACGTGGTAAACTCAATAGAAGCAATAAATGCACACATACCTTGTGAAGTTGTTGGACAACTTCCTGCTGGTCATTCTCACCAGAAATTTGAAACCATTCATCAAAAGTCTCTGCTGAACTGAAGACCTCAGGCAGAAGAAAATTCAAAAGAGCCCACAGTTCATGGAGATTATTCTGCATATACGAAGAAAACATGAGGTAGAAGGAAAAAAAAAAGAAAAGAGTACAAACACACTCGTACAAGAAAGGGTGTTTCATACAATCAGAAACAAATTCGCAAGAAGACACCAGTATACAAATATTCAAGAATAAGGCAGAGCAAACACCTGAAGGGGGGTTCCCGTGATAAGAAGCCGATAGTTGGTGCTAAAAAGTCTCATGGTTTTCGAAAGGAGTGAATTTTCATTCTTGATTCTATGCGCTTCATCGATGATAATATAACGCCAGCTAAAGCGACGCAGTGCTGTCTTCTCTTTGATGGCCATCTCAAAGCTTGTGACGCATACATCAAATTTCCCAGCAACTAGCAGGTCCTCGCGAATATGTCTCTGCATTATTAGCAGACTTCTCAGAATCGAAGGTTTAAACATTTACATGAACTCTAAAATGGCATGCAGTTAGTTGCTTACCCTTTCCTCAGGATTACCAAGGAATTTCACAGCACGTAAGACAGGACAAAACCGGCGAATTTCGTTCATCCAGTTACCAAGGGTTGATTTTGGAGCAACTACCATATGAGGTCCATTTATTCCTCTGTATTCATGAAGGTAGGCCAGCAAAGAAATCGTTTGAAGTGTCTTCCCCAAACCCTATACCACAGGAAAAAAATTAGTATCATGATTAGCATCATAAAAAGTAGAGAGGTTGTATTGGTTGGGCCCTTGGGGGAACTATTGTTTACCATTTCATCAGCAAGAATCCCATTTATGCCATTCTCATACAGACGGATAAGCCAGTTTAAACCAGCTAATTGGTAATCTCTTAACTTCCCTTGAATACCTGTAAGTTGAGAAGAAAAAAATGAATCATAAACTTTCCCATTAAACTTTACGCTGTACTACTTAAACCTAGTAGCTGTGAGGTCACAACAATAGTCATATGTTACAGAAATGGAAAGAGATATCAATTACATTGCAGTTTTTGCTCTCAGACAAATGATATCAATATGCAAAACTTCTAGACCAAAGAATAAAACACAGGTACTTACAAGACGGCTGTGTGAGCAACCTCGTGTTCCCAGATGCAGCTAAGCCACCCTCTTCTTCCTTTAAATACTCTTCATCTTCCTCCTCTTCGGTTACTTTGGAAGCATGACGACCCCTTAAGGTAAAACAGTTAGACACAGAAAAAAGTCAGGGCTATGCTCATTAATTCCCTATTTTCGTACCAAAACAGTGAAGAAACCTATATCTAACTGAATCAACGGCATCCAACACACCTTCCTTTCGTCTTCTTCTGAGAAGAAGAAGATGCATCACCTTTAGCGAAATGCGCAAAAAGCTCAGTCTGCTGCAGAAGAAACTTCAGCCTCCCTTTCCCCTTATTGTTCTAAATCCATGTCAAAACAAAATCAGATTCCTCAATTCCTTAAAAACCACTAAGAATCATAAAAGACAAATTCACACCAAAAAACGCACCATATCCGCATCGATGGAAGCATTCTGAGAGTCAAGCATCTCCTGAAGCTTTTGCTTCTTCACCTTCTGCATCTCCCTAAGCCTAGCTTTCTCACGTTTGCTGATCTCAACCTTCTCATCGTCTTCTTCCTCCTACACACACACACACAAAACATCAACACAGTGAGTGAGAGCGAATTAATCATTAATCGACAGCTCAATTGAATTTTGGTTTACGCTTACCTCGTAATCATCCTCCATCGGGACGATCTCCTCGTCGGAGACGGGAGATTCCTCGGGAACAGCCTCATCTTCGGAATCAGAAGACCGAGCGACGGCCTCGAGCTCCTCCTCGTCTTCCACGTTGTTCTCGACGTGCTCTTCGTCCTCCTCGGAAGAGTAAGCGTCGTCGCGATTCGAGAGCTTCGCCATGGGAATCGAATCGGTTTCGCCTTTTTGAGATCGAGGGTTAGGGTAAAAGCAAGCAAAGCACACAGCAATGAAAACGATAGGGGTAAAATGTTTTTCCAGGAGTTACTTTATAACCATTCAATCCAACGGCTACGATTGTACCAAACGTTGCTTCATCGTATCGGGTTTACGCGCCACGTGAGGGATAGGGTTTTGGAAAGTTCCCGCTCTTGGGATTGATAGTAAATGGGATAGGCTCTTGTTGGACCGAGTAAGGCCTATATTAATTCCCAAAATTTGTTACCATTTTTTTTTCCATGAAGATTCTTGACCAGGATTCATTCCATAAAAACTTTGGATTTTTTCTGTATATTTTGATTGGTTATTGTTTCCACATTGTTGATGATGCAATGTATCTGCTTTGATTCATTTGGATACAGACTCTAAAACATGTTAGGTGTTATTGAGGTAAGTAATGTTATGTGACATTAGCACTAGGCATGATACAAACTGCAGATTTTGTGGTGGTTATTAGTGTTTATTAATAATTATACAAAACGCTATAAATCGCTTTAAACTGTTTAAATCTCTTAAATTCAGATTTTTCAGTTGCAGAAGGGTTTTTCTTCTAAATAAAAACAATATAAAAATAAAATAAAAATTCAATAAAGATAATTGAAATAACAGAAATACTAATATATATATGTACTATTTTAATTTATATTATAAAACTTTAAAACAAAAATGTATCTCTATAACTTTTAAAATTCAAAAGTATTATTTTATAAATAAATTTTTATAATTATTATAATTCTATATATGATTTCTAATAATTTTATAATTACATAAAATGTAAATAGTGTTAATTTAATATTTAATTGTTGTTGCATTTGGTAATTTATCGGTCATAAGTTACATATCAATTTTTAATCGATTTACCAGTCGTACAAATATCTTAAAACACTTAAAACAGCAATTATATGCATCTGTAATCGTCTGCAACCACAATCTTAACCGTTGCGGTTACACCAGTCAGATCTTTGTTAAAGATGGTATATTACTCGCTTTTATAACAAGTTTTCAAAATTTTGTACTTAGCTTATTAGAGATATTAAATTACCCGCATGCATTTTAATGACTTTTCTAATTATAACATTTACGTTAATATGTTTTAAAATTAATTTTAATACAAATAATCAGGTCTTTGAAATGTTTTAAGCATTAAAACAACAACTTATATTCAAACTGAAGTATTTAGCTAAAATGCTTTTTACATGGAAATAGATTAACTCATCATCAGACATGATAGGTTATCAGTATATGATTTGTATTGTAATGTGACTCGCGATACTTGTCAGACATGGTATTAGAATGTGACATCCACACTTAACTTGCTACAGATGGCATGTTACTTGCTATAATTCCAACGATTGCATTAACTTATCAGTCTTAGACAACTACCATCACCTTATTAGACCAACAAAAAACTACCATCACCTTATTGCCGATTTAAGCTTTGCTCCATTCCTTCGCATGCATTCACTAAAAGAGGCATGAGCGACAAGTTACTCAATAAAAAAGACTATGTGTTCATCAGTCTTTTTAAACCTTTTTGGGGGGGCCTTTTGTCCACGGGCATGCTATTCAGCAAAATGGGTTCAAGTAACCAAACTTTCATTATGTTTCATGATATTTACACTTAAGAAAAAACGATCACATATGCCTGCATGATTCATAAGATACAGTGGGTGTGACTGGAATTAATTGGAGTAAAGTTTTAAATGATTGGTTGACAAATAGAGTAACTCTGCATAAATGCTATTTGTTCATCATATCACCAAGGTTCTCTCATATGATAACTCATGTAGACTTCGAGTCACTTGTGTATTTGTTCATCATATCCCAAAATTATAACTTTGGCTTGGTTGGATATACTAAAACATGTTGGGTGTTATTACGGTACCATGATAAACAAACCAAAACCGAGATTTGTATTTTTATCACTGTTAGGTATGACTTTTTTTGTTGTCCCTCTACTTAAGTCTCGATGTCTTGGTTTGGTATCAAGATAAAGTTTGGTGTTTTTGTTAAGACAAATTCTATTATATCTGACTGTCTAGGTGTTACCTGAAGCTATTCTCTCTCCATGTTAAAACAATATAATACATTTGAGAATTGGTAATGCTACTAGACTTTGTATATATCTTGCAGTTGAATGTTGTAGCATAACCACATTAGATAAGATATCATTCACATAATCTAGAGCCACACTTAGAAAGCAAAGTAGTACCTAAGAGCACATATAAAATTACCTGTTTTGTGCAAATGATTGTTTAACCACTCCCACTTTTCTTCACTTCTTAATGTTTTTATCATATTGATATTGGTTATCATCTCCAAGTTTCTTCACCAACTTTTCTGTGGTTGGCCTAACATATTCATATATATCCATACAAAATGGTTTTCTTTATTTTAAATGGCTTCCTTCTATTGAATTTACATATGCGAGCTTCTATAAGCATAAACAAAAAAAACAGACTTTTTGACGTAGTTCATGCTCATGTTTATATTTCTTTTTAAATAATGTGATATCGTAAGAAAATACCCGTATATATTAAAGATTTGTTCTTAGCGTGTGGAGAACCACAATCACCGGGCTATATATATACACAACTATACTGTAACATAGCAGCCAGTTCAATAAATTACCTCAGTCTATTGTAACATATACACTAGCCAATTGTAACATATAGATCTGATGGCATCTACTGAAAACCCCGATCCAGAAACCGGCAAATCTGAACCGCTTCCCGCGTCGACTGAACCATTACCACCAACACCACCACCACCGTCCTCACCCGCAGGTTTCCTAGATTGTCGGAAAATAGACATCATAATAAGAGTTCTGCTTTTCTCAGCCACACTGACTGCTCTTATAGTAATGGTAACCAGCGACCAGACCGAGATTACTCAGCTCCCTGGAGCTCCGTCTCCTGCTCCTGTCTCCGCCGAGTTCAGTGACTCGCCCGCTTTCATGTCCGTCTTTAAACTAAACTCAATCTTGGATCATCATAATAAAGACTTCGTATTATATGCATTTTTCGTTTAAACTTAGTGTTACCATTAACTACAAACATGCAGATACTTCGTGGTGGCTCTTGTGGTAGCTGGTTTCTACGCCTTACTCTCAACGATCATTTCCATATCTCTACTCTTACGACCTGAGTTCGCTGCACAATTCAACATTTACATATCCTCTATCGACATGGTAACTTGTTTTACAAGTAACGTTGAATATTTCACGTCAACTCAAGGCTATTTAAATGTATTTTCTGGAACATATGTATACGTGAGCAGGTGGTGCTTGGGATTTTGGCGTCTGCGACGGGAACGGCGGGAGGAGTTGCGTACATAGCGTTGAAAGGAAACGAAGATATTGGATGGAACAAGATTTGTAATGTCTACGACAAGTTTTGTCGTTACATTGCAACTTCGCTTGCCTTATCTCTCTTTGCTTCTATTCTGCTCCTTGTTTTATCCATTTGCTCTCTGTCCAAGAGAACAACAACATGAACAAGTACTAAACCGCAATTGCAAAATCCTATAATCCTATTCCTAACGTGTGCTTTGTTCACACGGGCGTGTTTGTGTATGTGTATTCTTTGTGTCTGATTTGGTTTGCTCGTTATATGCTATGTATATTTCTCTATCTCACGGTGTTGTTGTAACTTTTGATCATAAGCATGCGTTTCTGTCTGTTGGCTGTATTCGTAGTTTAAATCGATGAATCGTGTGATTTCTCATATATGTCAATAATCTTGCTATTTACACGAGTTTCTCATAACCAAAGAAAACACACATACATAAAGCATGTGGAAGATTGGTATATATATTGGTTCAGGTTGCATAACATTATATGGAATATTGCATAAACCTGACACAACGGTGAATCTTATAAATTTGTAACCGGTTTCAAATTTTTAATTTTAGTATGTATAAACATGAGAAATCGCGCTATGAATCTCCCTTTTTGGAGTTAATTAATATGCAGATAAATCCATTTGTGAGTGTGCAGAAAGAAAATAACTTCTAGGTTTTTGTTTTTCTTGATTAGCCGGATCAGAAAACTTTAGTCATTTAATTTGACACGATAAGTACCAAATTTTGTCAGAAGCATATGTAAGAGTTTATGAAAACCAATGATTTTCTTATGCTATTTTTGTGTGGATCTTATAGGATCATTTATCTAACATTAATCCAACTAGTCATTGACTATCCGTTGGCGTTTATGATTATAATTTAGAGTGTAGTGTCTAATTTAGTGTTTAAGACTAGTTTGAAGTTTCAGGTTTAGGTTCACTGATGTTTTCCTAGGGTTTAATGCTCAGTCTACGTCCACCACATGTTTCGGATATATAGTTTTCTTACAATTCCTGATTCTCTTAAAAAACATTTTTTTTACCCCCATAAATTTCCATTAAAAATTCACAATTTAACATTTCACCAAAAAACATCCATAAAATTTAGAATCTGTTTATTTTTATGAAATTAATGTTCATCTTCCTTATTCAAAAATGGTGACAGTTTTGATTTTATATATTTCAAATAATACGAAGTAAATAATTTCAATTTTCAACACTATAAGTGTACAAAGCTTTGCGGACCACAAGAATGAACAATCAACCACTTCACATATCTAATAGTACGATTCTTTGTGATTGAAGTGATATGATTTGGATTTGGCTTATAAATCAATCGTAAACATATTCGTTAAGTACAATATTTACATAGGTATAGATATACATGATATAGGCATGATATAAATGTATATAGGCATGATCTTTATAAAAATAAAAAGAATCTGAAAACTTTCCTCTAGTCTTACATCAAGTTTTTTAGAAAGGTCGCTATTTTCAAAATTAATTAATTTGGTCGATTATGCATATATCAATCACCAAATCGCCCAATCACAATATTTGTTTTTTTTTTTTTTGATCAACAATATTTGTTAACTAATCTAAAACGTCAAATATATTTTTACGGGCCATTGTAGTAAGTACATTCATCGTGGGCCTCGGCCCAATATCTTCTGAGGTTCGTTATCCTTTGATTACGCCAACGAAAAAGGGAAAGATCAAAAACATAACATAAAAATTGATTTTTCTCAGGGAGTCAAATCATATAATGACGTCTCTCCAGCTGTAGACGACAGACAGACTTGGGAAGTTGTGTTTGTGTGTTTGATAATAAAGGCGGGACTTTTTCCTCTCTTTCGTATTTACTGTCTTTAGGGTTTTTCTCTCCCGCTTCACTGACTGAGTAATGATGTTAAAGGATTGCGAAGTGGAAGTGTCTTCCGAGGAAGAAGGCTTCGCAGGCGCCTGGTTTCGAGCCGTACTAGAAGAGAACCCGACCAAGTCCGGTCGGAAGAAGCTCCGCGTCCGCTACATTACTCTGCTTAGCGACGACGGTCTGTCTCCCCTCACCGAGTTCATCGAGCAGAGGTTCATCCGTTCGATCCCGCCGGAGGATATGCAGAACGGCGTCGTTTTGGAGGAAGGGACTGCGGTTGATGCGGATCACAGAGAAGGGTGGTGGACTGGCTTCATCTTGAAGAAGAAAGAGGATGATAAGTTCTTGGTTTACTTCGATTCGCCTCCTGATATCATCGAGTTCGAGAGGAGCCAGTTAAGGGCTCATCTTCACTGGACCGGTTGGAAATGGATCGTACCCGACAAGGAGGTACGAGGTTCTGTTGAAGTCGTTTGATATTGTTTCGTAAAGTTTGGTGCTTTAAGTAGAAAAAGGTTGAAGCTTTGTGTTGCATCTTATGTTTTGAATAGTTAAAGGTTGAAGCTTTGTGTTGCATGTTTATGTTATATAGTTAAAGGTAGCTGCTTTATTACAAAAAGGTTGAAGCTTTTGTTGTCTGTGTTGTTGCATGTTAGGTTTTAAATAGTTAAAGGTCTCTTTTGTTTTGTTGTGTTAGCATTGGTTGTGAATCGTAAAGAGTATACTGTTTTTTTTTAACTCTTGTTCTTCTTTGTTGTTGTCCTTGAAGGAACTGGATGACTCTGTCTTACGCTCGGGAGCAACGGTGGAAGTGTGTTTTGTCATAGATAAAACGGAACCTGCGTGGTTCCCGGGGTTGCTGGTTACAGAGATCGAAGGAGATGATGGTGATAAGTTCATTGTCAAGGATATTAATCAGCGGTTGAGCTGCATTGGTGGTGAGACAACACCGACTACAACTGTTGATGCTTGTCGGGTTAGACCCGTACCGCCTCCTTCCTCCGTTGGAGAGTATGAGTTGTTGGAACCCGTAGAGGTGTTGCGTGGTTCTGGATGGTGCCAAGGGTTGGTGAGGAGACTTCTTAGCGAGAAATCTTACTTGGTTTGTTTAAAAGTTACCAAGGAGGAATGTGTGGTTCAACACTCGGAACTTCGACCGTTGATGGTGTGGGAGAATGGGACTTGGCATAACAAATCAAAGGTACTATTCACTAGTTTCAATTACAACATTCTGTTAACTTGGGTCTGTTAACTTGTTATGTGTCTTCTCCATTTTCAGCAAAAACATGTAAAGGAGACTCCTTCAAACATATTAAACAAGAACCCAATGCACTCTTGTTCTGGTCCTAAGCCGCTCGCTAGAGTTGAAGAAACTGTGGCTGTGAGTTAGCCTTCTTAGTGATTTTTCTTTTGTTTCCATTTATGTCTTATTTGATAAGCTTTGTTTGATCAAATATATAGGCCACTGTAGAGTTGAGAACGAAGAAGAGGGCTGATGTTGTGATTAGTGATAAAACTCCTGCCGTCGTCACAACCACAACACAGCTGATACAAAGAGAAACTGAAGGAGAAAAATCCTCTGAGAAGAGAGTTGAGCAAGTGAAGAATCATATTAGCTTAGGAAATGACTCCATTCGACCCAAGGTAAAAGTTAACACAATCATTCTCGCTTTCACTAGTAATAATCAGATTAGCTTAGCATCTTAGCCGCCTTGGTGGTTATGGTTTTACTCTCTCTTTTTGCAGATGCCTGAGGAGGAGAAGAACAACGAAGCTATTAACAGGAAAAGACAAAGAGAACAAGAAAAACCCTCGGACCTGAACAAAGCTGGTATGTCTAAATAGGGCACTAGCCATTTCAGTTTTGGTATCTATTGTTCTTGCTATATATGTAAACGTTTGTGGTTATGTTGCTGAATCATCCATTCTCTCTTTACTTGGATAGGCAATTTATCTACTAGTTCGGAAGATAGGGCTAGGCAAAGCGGACAAAAGGTATATAATAATGTTCCATTAGTATCTTTTGCGTTTCTGTTTTATTGGTATGAATGAATTGAAGTAACTTTGTTATTTACCATCTTTTAGCAAAAAACTGTAAAAGAAACTCCGAAGAAGCCAATGCGTTCTTCTTCTGGTGCTAAGCCAACAGCTCACGAGAAGGCCACACAGCATATGAAGAAACCCTTGAATCCACTTGACAATGAAGAGAACACTCTAGCTGTGAGTTTGATTATTATTATTATTTTTTTCATCTCTTGGTAGTTTGTTATAACTGTTATTTATTTATTCAGACGCATGAGGAGGAGAAGAAGAGTAAGAAAAAGAAAAGAGAACAAGATAAACACTCGAACCTGAATGAAGAAGAAGCTGGTAAGATGTGTAAATCAATCATTAGCCATTATTAGTTTTGAGTATCTTTCAAATTTTAAACATGTCCTTTTGGTTGTAACTTGTAGATGTGAACACCAACAACGTTTCAACAACCGAGATGAATGGTACAACAAGTAAAAATCTAAGCCATGATGGTGAAGTTGTGGATCAACCTCTCTCTGCTTGGATAGAAAATTCATCCACTGGTAAAGATTTTTAAAGTTACCACAGATGCATCCATTTAGCAGTTTTTTTGTTTTGTTCTTTATTTATTGTTCTATTTATCCAGAGCTGTCCTCTGATGCTGTTGCTACCGACAAAACACCATCCAAAAACACCCTAATGAATTTGCCATTCACAAAGAAGTCACCGTACTGGAAGACCTACGAGACAACGCAAGGTTTCAAATCCGCTCCGCAGCGACCTCACTTCAGCACACTTCTCGAATCCAAAAAAGATCTCTTCCTCCTCGAGTCCACAGCGGTTGGCCTGATGGTCACCTTCTACGGCTTGCTAGACGAAGTGAAGGATCTCAAGCTCGACGACTCCACAGGCAAGCTCAACGATCTCCTCGTCTCCTTTGCCGAGCTAGAGAAGCACGGGTTCGACGTCGAAGCTCCTCAAGCGGTGATCAACAGAGTGCTGTCTCTCAAAGACGTGCGAGACAAGAAAGCGGAGGAGCAGAAACGTTACGAGGAGAACATCGAAGAGGAAGAGAGTGCGAGTCTCAAGTTGAAAGAAAGGAGAGCTGAGCTGAGACGCAAAATCAGTGAGCTGGAGAGACAGGAGGAAGCAGCCGAGAAAAAGATAGCTGAGATGAAGGCACAGACGGATGTGATTAGCCGAGAGATTGAAGATGTGGAGGTCGAGTTTCAGAAAAGTATATCAGCTCCATGGTGACAAGTTATTTATATATATATATAACCTCTCCCTTCTTTTGTAGTACATCTTTAATGATACTATCGTGTTGATGATGTTGATGATGCTGTTTTGTTTAACTCAGACGTAGATCTGTTCACGTACCATTGAATGGGAGTTAGTTTTCTTTTCTTCTGATCATCATCATTCACATGTCTCCACAGAGTTGAAACTTTTTAGGTTATATTATCGTGGGCCTCATTTATATAGGCCCGTGGGCCTCATTTATATAGGCCCGTGGGCCTCATTTATATGAACGTCCAAAAGTCAAATCATATATGACGACGTCTCGGCTTCCCACTTTAAATTACAAAAACTTGGGAAGTCGTGTTTTGAGCGGGCTTTCCACTCTTTGTATTGTCTAAGGTTTCTCTTCTCCACAGAGCAGCAACAAAGATGATGTCTAAGGATTCTGAGGTTGAAGTTTTTTTCAAAGAAAATGGCCTTGTAGGCGTTTGGGTTCGAGCAGTGTTAACGGAGAATCCTAACAAGTTCGGACGGAAGAATCTCCGTGTCCGCTACAAGACTCTGCTAAGCGGGGACGGCGTCTCTCCTCGTACAGAACTCGTTGAGAAGAGATTCATCAGGTCAGTGCCGCCGGAGGATGTGCAGAACGGCGTCGTTTTGGAGGAGGGAACAGTTGTTGATGCGGACAAGAGAGATGGGTACTGGACGGGTTTCATCTTGAAGAAGAAAGAAGAGAGTGAGAAGTGTAACGACCCATTTCCCAGCCCGGTAAATTTGGCCCAGCGAGACCCAGGCCCATCGCAGGAAACCCTAGGTGAGACACTATTTAAACCAGCCTCCTCATTATTTTATTCAAGAAATTCCTAAGCCTTAGATCTCTGCAGAGTGTGAGCCGTCGAGCAGATCTGAGTCCGTACAGCCAGTGTCACCGTCGACCGAGAACGGAACCGCCGACCAGTCGCCATCAACCACCGAAGGTAACCGTGAAACCACCATTTCCGATTTGATTATAAACGGCCGTTCACTAAATCGATCATAACTCTCAAACCGTTTGGAATTTCGTGATTTTAAGACCACCAGTGTGTTCCCCGTCGAGACGAGTCCGGAGCTAGAAGATCAGCCGCAGACCACCGCGCACGCGCCTCCACGCGCCTCCACGCGCCGCCGCTCCACCACGCGTGCATCTCACGCGCCGCCGCCTGTCACCGCCGTTCGCCGGAGTCTTCGTCGCCGGTGACTGCTCCGGTAAGCCGCCGCCTCTTTGGTCGCCGCCGGCGACCGGTCTCCGGTGACTCGCCGGCTGACTCGCCGACTCGCCGGTGACTCGGTGACTCGGCTGAGTCAACTCGGCGAGTCAAACCGTTGACTGGTCAAACCGGTTTAATTGATTTGATTTCGGTTTGTTGGTTATTGAGAATTGGATTTCGGTTTAGGTTAACCAGTTTGTAATTGATTTGAATCTGGTTCAATTGAAATCGAATCCGGTTAAGGAAAACCGGTTGGTTCAATTCGATTTCAATTGGGTCAATGGTTGACCGGCTTGGGTCAGAGTTGACCGGGTTGACCTTTGACCTGCGGGTTGACTTTTTGACCAGATTCCCGGTTATCCGTTTTGGACCGTTCGAAGGGCATTCTGACTCGATTTTTCGCCCTGATTTCAGATTTGGAGTCTATTTGAGCAGTTGGAGTTCATAGCTACTACTTTTCCCATTTCTAAGGTGAGGGCTATTCTCGTAATTTCTCGTACACGATTTAGGATCTCGAATATGTATAATTTATTTCTAATATGTACAGTCTGTGTGAAATCGAGTCTGTCATTGCTTGTTTAGTTTAGGTTGCTTGCTTAACCGGAACTAGGATGCTAGATGATTCAACGATGCTTGTCTTTTGTAATTGATAATTAATTATTAAAATAATATATCTAGACGACTAGGATGTTAGCCGACCACGGAGACGTATTTCTGTGTGCCGGCCGGAGACCAGTATATGTGATGATTTGATGATGTGATGTGGAGATGCTGCGGCACAGCTTAGTCGACCTGTTGTGCCAAGGCTTCGAGGTCGATAAATCGTCTACGGGCGTGTGTTACCGAGCACTTTGTCGGCGGAGTTTTTGGCCCTTTATTGGGCAGCGGGTGTGTATTCCGCTAGGACCATTGTTTGATTTATGGGTACTTTAGGTGCCGTGTTTGCTATATATTAGTATTAAATTATATATATTCGGAGTGCTATGTCTAAGTCAATGAAATTCGGGCTTAGCATCCCATACCTCACTGAGTGACTCCCCTGTTACTCATTCCTCATTTCCCTCCCTTTCAGGTGAGACAGACGAGTAGGAGACTGATCGGACAGCTGGTGTTTCTAGGCGTTTTCATTGTCTTTATTCTCAGACTTATATTTTATTATTATTCTATTATTTTCGGCGATTATTTCAGTATTTGAGTTATTGGATTTATGGATTTATTTCGTTATTTATATGGAAGTTGACTTCGGAGACTTTTATTGGATTTTGAGACACAATTGTGGTTTGATAACATGCCGGTGTCGAGTGAGGATGAACCGGGTGTTACAATTTGGTATCAGAGCCAGGTTGTGTCTCGGCCCTGACCCGGGACGCCGGTTAAGGGACCTGGTTTTCAAAGATATAAAAAGTTTTCAACGGTTTTCAAAACTTAGAAACACCTTTCTATTCGATAATGTCTATTGATCGTTAGTGAACTGGATTAGCTGAAGTTGACTGTTTTGCCATTTTCCATTCCAGATGCCGCCAAAGAGAGGAGCTAAGCGTACTCGTACTGTTAGAGCCAGAGTTGATGCTCGTGAAGTTGTGGATGAGCAAGGTACTGCAGCGGGTGTCCAGGCAGAAGGTGTGCCGCCAGTAGCCCCACCGATTGATCAGGCTGCACTCATGCAGATGGTCCAGGCAGCAGCTACGCAAGCTGCTCAGGCTGCCATTCAGCAGGTTACCCAGGAAGCAGCTCGGGTTGCTGCACAGGAAGCTGCTCGAGTAGCTGCACAGGAAGTTGCTCGCCAGTTGGCTGCCGCTCGGGTTCCACCACAGCAGATTCCTCAGGTCCAAGCACAGCAGATTCCAGCAGTGCAGATTCCTCAGGTTCCACCACAGCAGATTCCAGCAGTGCAGATTCCTCAGGACCCAGCGCAGCAGATTCCAGCAGCGCAGATTCCTCAGGTACCATTGCAGCAGGTTCCAGGCCAGCAGATTCTGCCACCTCCACCGCCATTACCACAGGTTTATCCAGCTCATGATGAGAGGTATTACCGACTCACCAGTATGATGAAGAACATGGGTATGGAGCATTTTGTAGGAACAGTGGATCCTACAGCCGCTTATGATTGGAAGCTGAGTCTGAAACGGAAGCTGGAGAATATTGACTGTCCCCCAGAGTTTAAGCTTAGATTGACTATGCAGTATTTGCGTGGAGATGCATTGGTTTGGTGGGAGGGAGTGCGATTGAACCATGGGCCTAACATTCTCACTTTTGAAGATTTTATCGAGGAGTTTGATAAGAAGTACTTTCCGAAACAAGCTATGGATAGAAAGAAGAGGGACTTCGAGCATGTGAGCCAAGGTGACTTGTCGATCAAGCAGTATGAGGTTAAGTTCAACCAGCTTCGCAGATTTGTTGGAAGTGGTATTCCTGAAGATGAGTTGATCAGGAAGTTTTTGGATGGGATGCGTTTGGAGATTCGCAACAGGTGCAATGTCGTCACTTACTACAGATTGGGAGACTTGGTGGAGAAAGCAGCTGAACAGGAAGCAGGTTGGATAGAGGAGCAGAAACTTCTCAAATCTGCTCAGCCTAAGCCTGGGAGGACTACAGAGTCTCAGAGGAGGACCGGGGACCAGTCAGAGGCACCGTATTGTTCTCGTTGTCGTCGTCATCATAGGGGAGAGTGTGCCAAGTGTTTTGAGTGTGGGAGGTTTGGCCACATTGCGAAGTTTTGTCGGGTTAGACCAGCTGATGCGACTTCCGCCGGACAGACTGCAGCACCAGCAGCGACAAACAGGAATTGTTACAACTGTAATCAGCCGGGCCATTTTTCGAGAGAGTGTCCGAAGAAGGAACAAGCAGCACTTCCACCAGCTAAGCGTCAAGCCGTCGCTCCACGAGTGTATGCTTTAGGAGGAACTGATGGAGCTGAGCCGACAGCTGGTATGTATTCATACCATATCTTTTCTTTTGAGTACTTTTGTGGTGATTATAGTGTATAGTAAAATAAAATGTGTGTAGGATCGGTTTCTGTTGGAGGTGAGATAGCTCACACTCTTTTCGACACGGGAGCTTCCCACAGCTTCGTGAGTTCGCGGCTAGTCAAGTCTTGGTCCTTTCAAGGTGTCTTTGACCCAAAGAAGAAGAATATTATAACAGCTGGCGCAGAGAGTTTAGGAACCCTTGGTATCCATCGAGAGGTACCAGTTGTACTAGGAGGGGTGGAGTTCATCGGAGACTTATCAGAGATGGATCTAGATTACTACGATGTTATACTTGGGATGGATTGGCTGTCGCGGCATCGAGTGGTGGTAGATTGTCCAAAGGCAAGAGTTCTTATCCCTAGAGAGGAAGGGAATATCACATTCCAGTGCATCCAAGTTCAGCGGGGAGTTTCTATTGTCTCCATGATGCGTGCTGAGGACTTGTTGGAGAGAGGAGCAGAGGGATTTCTAGCAACTATCTCGGTGGTTAAAGATGATGGACATTTAGAGTTGCAAGACATACCCGTGGTTGCAGGGTTTCAAGATGTATTTGAGGCTTTAAAAGGGCCACCACCAGCCAGAGATGATGTCCTCACCATTGAGTTGGAACCAGGGACAACACCAGTTTCACGGGCTCCGTACCGATTAGCACCAGCAGAGATGGCTGAATTGAAAAAGCAGTTAGAGGAGTTATTGGAGAAAGGTTTCATCAGACCTAGTACTTCACCTTGGGGAGCACCAGTATTGTTTGTGAAGAAGAAAGATGGGAGTTTCAGGCTTTGTATTGACTACAGGGGGTTGAACAAAGTGACCATCAAGAATAAGTATCCACTTCCGCGAATCGATGAGTTGCTGGATCAGTTGCAGGGAGCTTCATGGTTTTCTAAGATAGACTTGGCATCAGGTTACCACCAGATTGCGATAGCAGATGGGGATGTACGGAAGACGGCTTTTCGGACACGTTATGGTCATTACGAGTTTGTGGTGATGCCATTTGGGCTGACAAACGCACCTGCAGCGTTCATGAAGTTGATGAATGATGTTTTCCGCGAGTACTTGGATAAGTTTGTGATTGTCTTCATCGATGATATTCTGATTTATTCTCGGAGCAGAGAAGAGCATGCTGAACATTTGCGGATTGTTTTGGAGAAGCTGAGAGAACATCACTTGTTTGCTAAAATGAGTAAATGTAGCTTCTGGCAGAGGAAGATTGGATTTTTGGGCCATGTAGTTTCTGAGGAAGGAGTTGCTGTTGATCAAGAGAAGATTACTGCAATTTCAGAGTGGCCGACACCTAAGAGTGCTACAGAGATCCGCAGCTTTTTGGGTCTAGCAGGTTATTACAGGAAGTACGTCATGGGTTTTGCCAGTATCGCTAAGCCGATGACAGAGTTGACAGGCAAGGATGTTAAGCTTGTTTGGACTGATGAGTGTTCACATAGCTTCACGGAGCTAAAGCGGCGACTGACAAATGCACCAGTTCTGGTACTACCGAGACCAGGAATACCATATGAGGTTTATACAGATGCGTCAGGTATTGGCTTGGGTTGTGTATTGATGCAGGAGGGTCATGTTATTGCTTATGCATCACGCCAGTTGAGACCTCACGAGGTTAACTACCCTACTCACGATCTGGAGTTAGCAGCAGTTGTGTTTGCACTAAAAATTTGGAGGTCATATCTGTATGGAGAGAAGGTTAAGATCCTTACAGACCACCAGAGTTTGAAGTATATTTTTACTCAGGCAGATCTAAACTTGAGGCAGCGAAGATGGATGGAGTTGTTAGCAGATTACGACCTGGATATTACTTACCATCCTGGTAAAGCCAACCAGGTGGCAGATGCCTTGAGTAGACGCAAGAATGATGTGTCAGGAACCAAAGAGGTTCAAGAGCTGACGGCGACACTTGCCACTCTCAGAGTGTGCGCAGTTACTGCAGAAGAAGAGACATCTGGTCTTGATGCCTTGGAGAATGCAGATTTATTATGGAAAATACGCAAAGTTCAGGATAATGACAAGGTTTTGGTTAAGCAGATTGAGATTGAGAGTACCGGTTATCATACAGCTATGAGTGGGATGTACATGTACCGGAACCGAGTTTGTGTGCCTGATGATAAGTTGTTGAGAAAGGAAATCTTACAGCAAGCACACCACTCAAAATTTGCTATCCATCCGGGAAACACTAAGATGTACAGAGATCTGAAGCGCTATTACCATTGGCCTGGTATGAAGAAAGATGTTGCTACATTTGTATCGCAGTGTCAGACGTGTCAGATGGTTAAGGCTGAGCATCAAGTGCCTAGCGGGTTGTTGCAAAACCTACCATTGCCAGAATGGAAATGGGACATGGTGACTATGGATTTTGTTTCTGGACTACCGATAACCACGGGTGGGAAGAATGCTGTTTGGGTGATTGTAGACAGACTCACCAAGTCTGCTCATTTTCTGCCGATTAAGAAGACATATGGAGCTACGCAGTTGGCACAGATTTACATCGATGAGATTGTGAAGTTGCATGGAGTTCCTGTCAGTATTGTTTCTGATCGAGATCCAAAGTTCTCATCCGCTTTTTGGGGAGCCTTTCAGAATGCACTTGGGACGAAAGTCCATATGAGTACAGCCTATCACCCACAGACAGACGGACAGTCAGAGAGGACTATTCAGACATTGGAGGATATGCTTAGGGCTTGCGTCCTAGATTGGGAGGGTAGCTGGGGAAAGTATCTACCTCTAGTTGAGTTTGCCTACAACAACAGTTATCATTCGAGCATTGAGATGGCACCTTATGAGGCACTTTATGGTAGGCCTTGTCGTACACCACTTTGTTGGACAGAAGTGGGGGAGAGACGAGACTTAGAACCAGCAATGGTTCAGGAGACGGTAGAGCAAGTGGAGATGCTCAAGACTCGGCTTAAGGAAGCCCATGACCGTCAGAAGAGTTATGCAGACAAACGCCGTAAGGATTTGGAGTTTCAGGTGGGCGACTTAGTATACCTGAAAATGAGGACATTTCAGGGAGGATCTAAGACTCGAAAGTTAAAGAAGCTTAAACCGAGATATATGGGACCGTACCCTATTTTGGAGCGGATTGGAGCAGTGGCTTATAAATTGCAGTTATCAGCAGAGTTATCAGACTTTCATGATGTGTTCCACGTGTCCGTTTTGAGGAAAGTTGTGAGAGAGCCAGAGCTTATTTTGCCTCAGCCGCCGAGAGATCTTGGTAAAAATTTGTCTGCACCTTGTCAGCCAGTTGAGATTGTTGAGCGTCAAGTGAAAGCTGTTCAAGGAATGATGACCAGTTTGGTCAAAGTCCGTTGGGAAAGAGACGGGATCCAGGAGGAGACCTGGGAGACCGAGGCTCATATGAGGATTGATTATCCGGAGCTTTTTCAGGATGGTATTGGACAGTCGGTTCAAGAGCCGAATTCAGGGTCGAATTCTTTTGTAGTGGGGGAGAATTGTAACGACCCATTTCCCAGCCCGGTAAATTTGGCCCAGCGAGACCCATGCCCATCGCAGGAAACCCTAGGTGAGACACTATTTAAACCAGCCTCCTCATTATTTTATTCAAGAAATTCCTAAGCCTTAGATCTCTGCAGAGTGTGAGCCGTCGAGCAGATCTGAGTCCGTACAGCCAGTGTCACCGTCGACCGAGAACGGAACCGCCGACCAGTCGCCATCAACCACCGAAGGTAACCGTGAAACCATCATTTCCGATTTGATTATAAACGGCCGTTCACTAAATCGATCATAACTCTCAAACCGTTTGGAATTTCGTGATTTTAAGACCACCAGTGTGTTCCCCTTGTCGAGACGAGTCCGGAGCTAGAAGATCAGCCGCAGACCACCGCGCACGCGCCTCCACGCGCCTCCACGCGCCGCCGCTCCACCACGCGTGCATCTCACGCGCCGCCGCCTGTCACCGCCGTTCGCCGGAGTCTTCGTCGCCGGTGACTGCTCCGGTAAGCCGCCGCCTCTTTGGTCGCCGCCGGCGACCGGTCTCCGGTGACTCGCCGGCTGACTCGCCGACTCGCCGGTGACTCGGTGACTCGGCTGAGTCAACTCGGCGAGTCAAACCGTTGACTGGTCAAACCGGTTTAATTGATTTGATTTCGGTTTGTTGGTTATTGAGAATTGGATTTCGGTTTAGGTTAACCAGTTTGTAATTGATTTGAATCTGGTTCAATTGAAATCGAATCCGGTTAAGGAAAACCGGTTGGTTCAATTCGATTTCAATTGGGTCAATGGTTGACCGGCTTGGGTCAGAGTTGACCGGGTTGACCTTTGACCTGCGGGTTGACTTTTTGACCAGATTCCCGGTTATCCGTTTTGGACCGTTCGAAGGGCATTCTGACTCGATTTTTCGCCCTGATTTCAGATTTGGAGTCTATTTGAGCAGTTGGAGTTCATAGCTACTACTTTTCCCATTTCTAAGGTGAGGGCTATTCTCGTAATTTCTCGTACACGATTTAGGATCTCGAATATGTATAATTTATTTCTAATATGTACAGTCTGTGTGAAATCGAGTCTGTCATTGCTTGTTTAGTTTAGGTTGCTTGCTTAACCGGAACTAGGATGCTAGATGATTCAACGATGCTTGTCTTTTGTAATTGATAATTAATTATTAAAATAATATATCTAGACGACTAGGATGTTAGCCGACCACGGAGACGTATTTCTGTGTGCCGGCCGGAGACCAGTATATGTGATGATTTGATGATGTGATGTGGAGATGCTGCGGCACAGCTTAGTCGACCTGTTGTGCCAAGGCTTCGAGGTCGATAAATCGTCTACGGGCGTGTGTTACCGAGCACTTTGTCGGCGGAGTTTTTGGCCCTTTATTGGGCAGCGGGTGTGTATTCCGCTAGGACCATTGTTTGATTTATGGGTACTTTAGGTGCCGTGTTTGCTATATATTAGTATTAAATTATATATATTCGGAGTGCTATGTCTAAGTCAATGAAATTCGGGCTTAGCATCCCATACCTCACTGAGTGACTCCCCTGTTACTCATTCCTCATTTCCCTCCCTTTCAGGTGAGACAGACGAGTAGGAGACTGATCGGACAGCTGGTGTTTCTAGGCGTTTTCATTGTCTTTATTCTCAGACTTATATTTTATTATTATTCTATTATTTTCGGCGATTATTTCAGTATTTGAGTTATTGGATTTATGGATTTATTTCGTTATTTATATGGAAGTTGACATCGGAGACTTTTATTGGATTTTGAGACACAATTGTGGTTTGATAACACACCGGTGTCGAGTGAGGATGAACCGGGTGTTACAAGAAGTTTCTTGTTTACTTCGATTCACCGCCTCTTATCATCGAGTACGAGAGGAACAAGCTGCGTCCTCATCTTGACTGGGTCGATTCAAGATGGGTCGTACCGTTAAAGAAGGTACGTACGAGGTTGTGGGTTTCTTAAAGTTTGCTGCTTTATTACAAAAAGGTTGAAGTTTTGTCGTCTGTGTTATTGCATAGTTAGGTTTTGAATAGTTAAAGGTCTCTAATTTTATTGTTTCTTTGTTTTTGTTTCATCTAAAGTAAAAAATGGTTAAAGGTTCCTTCTTTTGTGTTAGCATTGGTTGTGAATAGTTGTTTGCTGTCCTTGAAAGGAACTTGATAACTCCTCCGTGTTTTGCTTGGGAGAAACGGTGGAAGTGTGTTCCGTCAAAGACAAAACGTGTTACCTGTTTGAGGTGAGTTTGGTCGACAGAAAGTAAAAGAACTCAAGAGTGGGATGAACGGAGACGTTTTATTAGAGTCGGAATAACGAGGGTACAAGAGTAAGAAAGCCGGCTAGTCGATGCTCGGTAAGCTCCTAGCCGGAAGTACAAGAGAAAGCGGCGAGATACAAAGAGAGTAATGGAAACCCTAATTCTAGCCGCAAGTCTGTATGTCTAAGTGGTGATCCCCTTCCTTCTTGTCCTCAACTCCTTATATAGTCTCCTAGGTCGGTTAGTCTCGACCTAATTCGCTTCCCTTCGGTCATGGGCTTTTCGATGTACAGGCCCCAATCGGGATGACTGCTCGGCCCGAGCTGTTTGGTTGCTCGCTTCGGCTGCTCGTCCTCTAGCTAAAGTAGTCACGAGCCGAGTCGGGGTCAGTCGAGGAGCCGACGCCGAGCCGACCGCTCCCTCCTTGATGGTAATGGGCCTCCTGTTCGCTGGGCCTTGTGGGTGGTGACAATCCATCCCCAACAATAAGTCCCCCCCTAGTTCATAGTCGGTCGAGTAAACGATCGCTGTGAGCTAGTTGTTTTAGGGCTCGAAGAACAGGAGACTCGTTGTTGATTTTGACGGCTCCGCCAGAAATTGTCCGAAGAAAAGAACTTCCGCGATTCGGTATAAATCGTCTGGATTGATGCCGAACAACGGTCTTTCCAAACCGGGGATCTGATCGCATTTGATTCATGGTATGACGTCGAACCGTCGCCAATTGTAGCGAGGGAGCCGAACCGTTACTAGGTTTTGGATCGGGAAGCCGAAGCGTCGTTAGGTTTCGGACCGGGAAACCGAAAGGTCGCGCTTGAGACCGACGCGCGAGCCCGTCTAGAGGCCCATTTAGGCCCGTTTAGGGCTAATTATGACGCCTCGTCGAGCGCGCGTCCCCTTCCCTATAAATAAGAGATCTTCCTTCAGATCTCTCATTCTTCCGCAATCTTCAGGTACTCTCTCTCTCTCTCTCTAAGTTGCTTCTCTCTCTTTCTTCTGCTCTCGTTTTATCGTTTACTCGGTAATGTCGACAAGTAAGAAACTTTCTCGAGAACAAAAGGGGAAGATGCGTGCGGCCTCGTCGGGATCTGGTGATGACTTAGAGACGGTCCGTGGTTCTGAAGGAAGCCAAGAGGCGGTTCATCGCGAGGCGATGATGGATACAGAGAACTTGAGTCGTGCGCAGCGCGTTCTTATTTCGGAATCGAGAGTGCAGTCGCGGAAGGACGACGACGGTCGTGATCATGTTGACGATCAGATGATCCCGATAAGCTTTTATCCGGGGAACATCTTCGAGAAGCAACCTCCGCTTGATCGGGAGCGCGTGCGTCCTTCGGTCGTCGAAGGCCAGGACTGGCGGGGTGTCGAGAAGACGAGGTCGACCGTCGAGTCGGTGACGAGACTCCTACGGGCTCGCGACGCAGCGGGGGTTACGTTTATAATCCCGAATAGCGACCAGCGGCCCTGGTCTCCTCCGAAAGGCTACCAGTGCGTCTACGAGTCGTACTTCGAGGGCGACACGAAGCTGTGGTTTCCGATTCCTCGAATCGTCACTGCGTTTGCGATGCGCCGAGGAGCCGCCCTTAGCCAATTTCTGAATGGTGCGTGGCGGCTGGCCGTGGCACTGACGATTATCGGAGCAGAAGCTGGTGTTCCTCTCAACGTCCGAGCTTTCGAGGAATTAGTGTCAGCGAAGATAAAGGGCGGACTGATTTCGCTGAAGATCCGCCCCAACTATAACGTGGTGACCGGCTACCCCAACAAGACGAACAACTGGCAGCGGTCCTACTTCTACGTCAAATCTGACAGGGCTGCGTTCGAGGAGCCGCTGAGGACCGGCTATCGTGTTTTATGGGCCCGAGAGATGGGTATAAACCACCCGTCAGTTTTATTTTCCGTTTCTTGTGGTCTAACTCCCGTTTGTCTTTCTTTGCAGTTGCTCTTCCGAACACCGCAGAGTACGAGGAGGACTTTTTGACGAGCGCGCGTCTGATCGCATCGCAGAGACAGGACCATTGGAATAATTTTTCCTATCGGAGGATTAGTCGATCGATCGGGTGGATTAGTCAGCGTAAGTCTTTCCTTTCGCTCTTTCCTTTGCTTTGACACGTCCTTTTTGATATGGAATCTAATTTTGCTTTTACTCATCGCAGAGGTTTGGCGTTCGGACACGATCCCCATTGTCACGAATAAGACGAAGAGGGTCAATTTGTTCAATTCGGCCGAGCAGAGGGAGATAAACCGAGCAAGAGCGATGAGGACTATTCCAAATTTGAGTTTGGTGGTTGCGAAGAAAGTCGGCTCCGCAAAGAAATCTCAGCCCGATACCGCGGGCTCGCCTAATTTAGGAGATCCGAGCGCGACTGAGTCGGACGCTGAGGCTCAGTTGGTTAGAAAGACCAACAAGAAGAGACAGCGCGAAGAGGAGGGCGCGGCTGTCGAGGAAACGAACGTTGGGGCTTCCTCTCCTCAAGGGCATTCTGGGTCAGAGGGGAGAAGGAAGAAGGCAAGGGGCGATTCTCCCGCGATCCGATCCTCGTCCGTTGAGGAAGGCGAGCTCAGGGACCTGGAACCGAGCGGTGGTTCCAAAGATGAGGTGGTCCCCGAATCACAGCCTGCGGGCAGCCGCGACGAAGATCTTCCGGTGGTCTCTCCAAAGGCCAAGAAGAAGGACAAGAAGAGGAAGAGGAAGAAGAAAGCCGCCGAAATGGTTCCTCGAGGCTCTTCTGAGGAGCTGAACGACGAGGAGGAAGATGCCACCCGTTCCGGGGAATCGCTGGGCCCGGGGCGTGAAGTCGTGCCGGAGGAACCCGCTCCTCAGGTCGCTGAAGGGACCGTTGCTGTCCCGAAGAAGAGGAAGAAGAAAAAGAAGGGTTGTCCGGACAGGGTTTCTTTCTCTTACGACCGCGAGGTCCCGCTAGCGCATGACGAGCAGGAGTGCGGTCGCCTGGTTCGTCAGTTTAGGGGAGATCGGGGCGCGCTGCCGCCGGTCAAGGACTTGATCTTCAAGGAGGAGTACAAGTTCGCCGCCCGTACCTCCATCATGGTAAGTCGGGTTTCTGACTTTATCTCTTTTTCTTCTTATTCGTTTGCTGACGCTACGTGGTTTGTCGTGCAGAGCCTCGGAGACTGGAACGTTTTAGTGAGGAAATACGATGAGGAGCTGAGAGGAGCGTTCGAGTTGGTCGACAAGCAGAAGAGGAGCCATAAACGCGCAAAGGACGAAGCAGTTGCCCAAGAAGAAGCGCTGAGGAAGGAGCTCGACGAGCAGAGGGGAATCATGGCGATCGAGTTGGCGTCTGCTCGGGACCTGGTAAAGAAGGCGGAGAAAGAGAAAGCCGAGTTGCGGAAGAGAAATGCCGACTTGCAAGGCAAGAATGCGACTCTCGAGAAGGAGGTGGTGGCCTCTGCTTTGAATTTCTCCCGGGAGATGGATCGCTTGAGGGAATCTCGCAAACTTGAGGTCACTCATGAGCGAATCCGCGTGATGGCGGCAATGACCGGAAAATGCTCCCGACGCTTCAAAAATATTCAGGACCGAGAGAAGCGCCGTGATGATTTCGAGGACTCGCGGTGTATGCTTGGTCAAGCGCGCGGGATGCGAGACTGCCTCGAGGCTTTGAAGGAATCGGGGAAAGATATCCCTCAGGAGACCATTGATACGTACGCCGACTTGGAGAAGTACTACGATGGGGAGACGACTCGTCTGGAGGTAGGCGTGATTCCGGACTCGGATCTAACCTTGTCTCCTTTGGTGCTGAAGTCTCGGTTCGTGATCGAAGAAATCCTCGAGAAGGTTGACAAGCATGGGTCGAACCTTGAGCTGATCGATTCTGAAGCCGCGGCAGCGCTCCGATCTCCGAGTGATGGATTTATTAGGGACCTCCTCGACACGGTACAATCTCCTGCTCGTCCCGACGCCACTCTTCCTATCAAAGAGGCTGCGCCAGACAAGAAAGCCGTTGAAGTGGACCCGAAGGCGCCCGGTGCCGATGCCCGGGAGAAGTTGGTTACAATCTCCGACAGTTCGTCCCTCGGGACTTCCGATCCTGACGCGAGTGAAGGCCTTTCGGATCCGAACCGCGAGATCAGGCTTGCCTCTCCATCGAGTAAGGGTCAAAGTACCGGCAACGTATCCAGCTCGGGCCCTCCTGAGAAGAAAGATCCCCCTGCTGAGGGATGATTACCCATGTTTGTTGTATCTCTTTTTCGGCCGTTTGGCCTTGTTTGTTTAAGACCTCGTTTCTCGGCGTTAAGCCTTTGATGTATGAATTATTTTCTTTTGGTTTTTATCAGACAAGTGTTTCTTTATATATTTCCGTAAGTCGTTTAACTTAGAAGTATATAAATCATTTTTCACTTGTCCATAACCGAGAAACGAAATAGTCCGGATGGTTGCTCGCATTTGCCAGCGAGTTCCCTCCTTTTCAGATAGAAGAGTGATTAGAGAGTCGTTCGTTCGCATTCTTATTTATTCAACGAAGCTTTTACAAGTCTAACGTTCAAGTAAATACAAAGAGACTCTAATCGTTCTACTGAATTGCCGAGGAAAAGGTTTCGAGACGCAGTGCAGTGATCGAGAGAACTATTGGTCGGCCAAACCGTCGTTCTTCGATCAGACTTGGTCTGAAATTTCCATTGGATAGCCGGTCAGTGCACGACGCACAGGTGACGCAAGGCTGTTATTCCCTTCGGCTGATACCTGATCAAGGCTCAGCCGATTTAGCTGGGCGAGTGCTCGTGCTCCGCTTGATGAAGGGGCTGGCATCGTTTGTTCGGGGAAAGGTGACTGTTGGTCATTCTAAAAAAAAGTTTGGACTTTGTTTTGGTTGGGGCTGGACCCTGTGAAGGGATGCCTACGTACCTCGGATGAGGATCAAGCCTTTCGTAGTTCGTTTGACCGAGTGAAAGTGGCTGTAGTAGCGCATTCACTCGGACGAGTAGAAGTGACGGTTAGGTGCATCTACTCGGTTTTTTTTTTTTTTTTTTTTTTTTTTTTTTTTTTTTTTTGGCGAACAGTGACCTGTTGGTCATTCGCTCGGAGAAAAGATGAGACGAATCTATTGGTAGAAGAGGCGAAGATGCATCGAGTTCCAGGCTCGTGGGACTGCCTCTCCGCGGGAAGTCTCGAGTCGGTAGACGCCTGGTCGAACGACTCGAGTGATCTTGTAAGGTCCTTCCCAGTTGGTCCCTAACTTTCCAGCGTTGAGCTCCTTTGTGTTGTCGAAAACTTTTCGGAGGACGAGGTCGCCGAGCTCGAGAGGGCGCGCTTTCACCTTCTTATTATAATAGCTCTCGATTTGGTTCTGGTAGTTTTGGATCCGAAGAAGCGCCTGGTCGCGTTTTTCCTCGAGTTCATCAAGGGCATCGAGGAGCATATCTTGATTAAGCTCGACGAACTGCGGCATCTTGGCGCGCCGAAGACTTGTCACGTTAACTTCGGCGGGGGCCATTGCTTCCATCCCGTAAGCAAGAGAGAAAGGGGTGGATTTGGTCGCACCGCGAGGAGTCGTTCGGTGCGACCAGAGGACGCCGTCCAGCTCGTCGGCCCAATGGCCTTTCTTTAGGTCGAGTCGCTTCTTGATTCCATCGATGATAATCTTGTTGGAAGATTCCGCCTGTCCGTTTCCTTGCGGGTAACGAGGAGTCGAAGGGCTTAGACGGATATTCCACTTGTTGCAGAACTCTTTGAAGTTTCCGGACATGAACTGAGAGCCATTGTCCGTTATGATCTCGTATGGCAAACCATGACGGCAAATGATGTTCTTCCAGACGAAGGTGCGGACTTCCTTGTCCGTTACCTGAGAGAACGCTTCGGCTTCAATCCATTTAGTGAAGTAATCGGTGAGGACCAGGATGAAACGACGTTGGCGTGAGTTCGGCATGGGCCCGATGATGTCCATCCCCCACCTCATGAACGGATAAGGGGCAGCAGATGTCCGCAACAGCTCAGTGGGACTGTGGATGCTCGGAGCGTGACGCTGGCATTTGTCGCACCGACGAGCGTATGCCTCGCAGTCAGTGTTCATAGACGGCCAAAAGAATCCCAAGCTTCGAACCTTAAGGGCGAGTGCTCGGCCTCCCGAGTGGTTTCCTCCTGCTCCGTCGTGAGTTTCAGCCATTACTCGGCGTACTTCATCGCCCTGGATGCACTTTAAGAGAACCTTGTTCGCGGTTACTCGGTGAAGTTCGTCGTTCATGATGACGTAGTGGGCGCTGCGTCTCTTCAGGCGTCTCGCTGCCCACTTATCTTTTGGCAGTTCTTCTCGTACGAGATAATCTAGGAACTCGGTTCGCCAATCGACTGGGGTATCGTCACGATCGGGCATCTCAGCGTCGGTTTGATCGGTGGTGGATCGTCGAGTTGTTGCAAAGATTGGAGCGATGGGAGAGCTTTCGTCGGAGGAAGAGTCGATGCTTGGT
Organism: Raphanus sativus; assembly: GCF_000801105.2. Classification (NCBI taxonomy): domain Eukaryota; kingdom Viridiplantae; phylum Streptophyta; class Magnoliopsida; order Brassicales; family Brassicaceae; genus Raphanus; species Raphanus sativus. The sequence continues at coordinate 2,285,037 of NC_079515.1, read as the reverse complement.
CGATCGATCCGATGTATGGGTATCGTCCTTTTGACCTGATCGTGGAGTTTGCTCCCGAGTGCGGCTAAGGCATCGGCGCAAACGTTCTCTCCGCGAGGAACCTTGGTGAGTTCGAAGAAATCGAATTCCCTAGCGAGCTCCTGAACCACTCGGAGATACGCATCCATTCTATCGTTGCGAGCATCGTAGTCGCCGCTAAACTGGCTAGCGACGAGCTGCGAGTCGCAATAAGCACTCAAGCGTTTGGCTTTGACGGCTCGGGCGAGACGAAGACCGGCGATCAACGATTCATACTCTGCCTCGTTGTTAGAGGCCGGGAAGCCGAAGCTGAAAGACTGGCGGATGAGTTCTCCTGTTGGCGATTGAAGCTGGACTCCAGCACCGGATCCTTTACTCGTCGATGATCCGTCGACATGAAGAATCCAATTGGGACTCGGGACATCGAGGTCTTGTGCAAGATCTGGCGTGAGCTCGACAAGGAAGTCGGCGAGGACTTGAGATTTGGCGGCTGTTCGACATTTGTACGTAATGTCAAGCTCACTCAGTTCGATTGCCCACTTGGTCAGCCGGCCGGCTCTGTTGGGATTTTGCAGGACGGTGCGGAGCGGTTGGTCGGTCAGAACTTCGATAGAGTGTGACTGGAAGTAGGGTCGTAATTTCCTCGCGGAGTCGACGACGGCCAGAGCCAGCTTCTCAAGGGTTGGGTATCTGGTCTCCGGGCCGGTCATGCGTCTGCTCGTGTAAAAAATCGGACGCTGCTCGCCACGGTCCTCCTTGATCAAGACACTGCTGACGGCTGCCGAGGAGACAGCGATATAGAGAGACAAAACGTCTCCTACGTCCGGCTTGGCCAAGACGGGAGGAGTTGTTAGGTATTGCTTGAGTTGAACGAACGCGTCCTCGCATTTATCATCCCAATGAACTTCTTGTTCCCTCGGAGGAGATCATAGAAGGGGAGACACTTGTCGGTGGATCGGGAGATAAAGCGATTAAGCGCGGCGATGCGTCCTGTCAATCTCTGCACCTCCCGGCAGTTTCTCGGACTGGGGAGATTCAGGACTGCTGAGATCTGTTTCGGGTTAGCTTCGATTCCTCGTTGCGTGACAATGTAACCAAGGAATTCGCCCGAGGAGACGCCAAAGGTGCACTTTGCGGGATTCAACTTCATCCCGTACTTGTTTAGGATGGCGAAGCATTCCTTTAAGTGTGCTAAGTGGTCGTCGGCTCGGAGCGATTTGACGAGCATGTCGTCGATATAGACTTCCATTGTCTTCCCAAGCTGCTCGGCGAACATTCGGTTGACAAGCCGTTGGTAGGTTGCTCCGGCATTTTTCAATCCGAATGGCATCACCTTATAGCAGTAGGTTCCCCGATCGGTGATGAAAGCAGTTTTCTCCCGGTCGTCCGGGTGCATTAGGATCTGGTTGTAGCCCGAAAAGGCATCCATAAACGTCAACATCTCGTTACCGGCCGTCGATTCGACTAGCGATCGATGCTAGGCAACGGGTAGCTGTCCTTAGGACATGCTTTGTTGAGGTCGGTAAAATCGACGCAGACGCGCCATTTACCGTTTTCTTCTTGACGACCACCGGGTTGGCTAGCCATTCCGGGTAACGAACTTCAGTGATTGAACCGGCACCGAGTAGACGCTCGACTTCCTCTGCGACTGCTTTGGATCGCTCTGGTCCCAACTTTCTTCTTTTCTGCCGGATGGGTTTGAAGTTGGGATCAACATTGAGTTCGTGGGTTGTGATAGCTGGATCGATTCCCTTCATATCAGACATCGTCCAGGCGAACGTGGACAGGTTTTGCTTAAGGAACTCGAGGATCTTCTGCTGCATTTCGTCGGGTAGAAATGCGCCTACTCGGACTGATTTGCTCGGGTCCGACTCGTCAACTGGTACTTCGAGAACCTCTTCCTTTTGCGGGCAGACTTTGCTCGTGGGAGGAGAGACCGAGTTGACAAGTGACTGGGAGCGCTGGATTTTAACCGTGGCGATCAGGAGATCTCGCGCGGCTTGCTGATCACCCTTCAGAGTTTTGATCGATCCGTCTGATCCTGGGAACTTAACACACTGATGGTACGTTGATGCGATTGCTCGCATCGAATGTAGCCATGGGGTGCCGAGTATAACGTGGTAAGGAGCTTTGGAGCTGACCACAGAAAACTTGACCGTTCGCGTGACTCCGCATGCATGAACCGAGAGGCGGATCGTGCCTGCGATTACCTCTGACGAGCCGTTGAATCCTGTCAGGGTCCGAGTAGAAGGCTTGACGTCATTGAGATCGATTCCCATTTTCACGAGAGTTTCGCGAAAGATGATATCAACGGAGCTCCCGGTATCGATAAGAACTTTAGTGACGTCGAACTTGTCGACACCGAGCACGACGAGCAAAGGATCGTTATGAGGGAGGTGCACGCCGAATGTATCGTCAGACGAAAAGGTAATCGGCTGATCGTCCATCTGCTTCTGGGGCCAGCGTTGGGAAGTGGTGGCTTGCCTTCGATGGTCCTTGACTGCTCTAACCGAATCGCCGCAGGGGGTGATCCACCCATGATAACGTTTATTCGGGGACGGGTCTGCGCGTGCCTTGCACGGAGTGTGTCGCGAAGGTCGTTACTCGTTTCGGCAGTATCCCTTTTCTTGCGGTTGAGGGTTGTCCGCAGATCGCCGATCTTCGCGTTGAGTTTGTCTCGCAAATCGCAGTTCGGCTTCTCGGCGGACTGCTGGCGAGAGGACTCTTGCGTCGAAGCTCTCGCGGCTCGATTCGAGTCGATCTGCAGGCGGAGATCGGTGGAGACCGGTGTTTCTACGGTAGTGGGTCGGAGCTTTCGCTCGAGGAGGGATCGGAGATCCGCAGTGCTGTCTAGGTTTTTCATGTCGTCGTCTTCTTCGGACGAGGACCCGGATTCATTCTCTCCTTGCGGTTGGGCGCGGATCACTTCGATGCGCTGGCGATTGGTCGGCTGATCGTCATCTGCCGAGTCGTCGTCATCATCGGTCTCTCGGGCAGCTTTCTCCGTATCCTTCGACTGTTTGTCGTTTTTACGGTTCTTGCCCTGCGATTTACGCTGAGCCTTCTTGTCTTTGTTCCTGCTCCAGCTGTTTTCTCCTTTTGGCTTGGGTTTAGGCGGCTGGATCTTGTAATCCCCGCTTTCGATCGAGGAGAGGAACTGAGCGTAGAGAGATTTGCACTCGGTCGTGTCGTGTCCCTTCACGTCATGATACTTGCAATGCTTCGTGAGATCGATGGGAGTTCTGGTCGGTCCTGGAGCCGAATCGACTTTAGCCACGACACCAGCACTCGGGGTACTGGGAGATGCATCTGGGGAGTCGGTCTCTCGCTGGTAAACATTCCACTTTTTATCGTGCATGACCATGGTTGAGACGGGGGCGTTGTTCTCGTCCACGACGTAGAGGAGACCTCCTTTTTTGCCGCCGTTATCAGCTGGCGCATGCTGGCGTGGCTCTGGCCGAGCACCCGCGCTTTTGGCTGCAACCGGCTTGGCAGCGTTCTGCTTCCGGATTATCGCCTTGGTGTCTTCTTCCATTCGGATGAAATTGTGAGACCGGGCAATAGCATCGGGAAGCGAAGTCGTGGGGTTGGAATACAGGTCCTTACGAAACTTCGAGTTGACGAGGAGAGTGTTCATCAAAGCGTCGATAGCGATGTGATCAGGGACGTCGACTCGGGAAACGATCGTCTTGAACTTTTCCATGTAGTCCTTGAGGCTTTGGTCCTTCGTCTGCGCCATATTCCACAGGCTGGAAGCGGTCGCTGCTCGCTTGGTGAACATAATGTAAGTCTTGAGGAATACAGCTGAGAGGTCTCGGAAACTGCGAATCGAGTTCTCGCTGAGCTGCGAGAACCAGGTTAGCGCTTGTTCGTTTAGGGTTTCGACGAAGAGCTGACAGTATCCCGCGTCCTTTTCTTCGTCGGAAAGGCGAGCTCTGGCCATAGCTATGTTGAAGGCTGTCAGGTGCTCGACAGGGTCGCCACCGGGCTTGTACTCGGGGAGGCGGAGCTTCTCTATTTTGCGGAGCTGGACCCTGGTTAGTTCGCTAGCGAAGGGCGAGCGCGAAGTGGAGGCGATGACGCTGTCGATCTGGGGGGCTGCGCTCGTCGCTTGATGGATCTGCGAGCTTATTTGTTGAAGGCTGAGTTTGAGCTCAGCGATCTCGCGAATCGTCGTCGGATCTGCTGTCGTCGGAGTAGGGTAGACTGCAGGGGGTCCGTTTGGGTCAGATTCGTCGACGGCGCGGTCCTCCGCCGGCGTTGGAGGGAAAAGATGCCGGCAGACGGGCTGGGAACGGTCTGTAGGCCCAGCAGGAGCGGTGAGAGCAGCTACAAGGGCAGCGAGCTGCTCGTTCGTCGTCTTCTGAACTTCTTCTTGATGTGCGAGACGAGCCATCACGGAGCTCATGAAGTCCGATGAGAGGAAGGGAGGAGGAGGCGGAGGCGTAAGCTCGGACGCTTCGCCGGAAGTGCCGGGATTCGAGTCACCAATCGTCATATCGGTCTAGGAAACGTTACTCTGATCGGCCCCACGGTGGGCGCCAATTGTTTGAGGTGAGTTTGGTCGACAGAAAGTAAAAGAACTCAAGAGTGGGATGAACGGAGACGTTTTATTAGAGTCGGAATAACGAGGGTACAAGAGTAAGAAAGCCGGCTAGTCGATGCTCGGTAAGCTCCTAGCCGGAAGTACAAGAGAAAGCGGCGAGATACAAAGAGAGTAATGGAAACCCTAATTCTAGCCGCAAGTCTGTATGTCTAAGTGGTGATCCCCTTCCTTCTTGTCCTCAACTCTTTATATAGTCTCCTAGGTCGGTTAGTCTCGACCTAATTCGCTTCCCTTCGGTCATGGGCTTTTCGATGTACAGGCCCAATCGGGATGACTGCTCGGCCCGAGCTGTTTGGTTGCTCGCTTCGGCTGCTCGTCCTCTAGCTAAAGTAGTCACGAGCCGAGTCGGGGTCAGTCGAGGAGCCGACGCCGAGCCGACCGCTCCCTCCTTGATGGTAATGGGCCTCCTGTTCGCTGGGCCTTGTGGGTGGTGACAATCCATCCCCAACATTACCCTACATTGCTGGTGAAAGAGATTAAAGGAGACGGTGAGAACAAGTTCATCGTCAAGGACTTTAGTCAGTGGTTTAGCTGCATTGGTGGTCAGGCAACCATAGCTGTTGATGCTTGTCGGGTAAGACCCGTACCGCCTCCTTCCTCTGCTGGAGAGTATGAGTTGTTGGAACGCGTAGAGGTGTTGCGTGGTTCTGGATGGTGCCAAGGGTTGGTGAGGAGACTTCTTAGCGAGAAATGTTACTTGGTTTGTTTAAAACTTACCTTTGATGGTGTGGGAGAATGGGATTTGGCATAACGAATCAAAGGTACTTTCATTAAATTTCAGTTATAACATTCTGTTAACTTTTGGTCTGTTAACTTGTTATGTCCTTTCCATTTTCAGCAAAAGACTCCTTCCAACATCCTAAACAAGAATCCAATGCACTCTTGTTCTGGTCCTCAGCCACTCGCTAAATTTAAAACAGATGCTGTGAGTTAGCTTCTTAGTGGTTTCTTTTGTTTCCATTTATGTCTTTTTGATAAATAATCTTTGTTTTATCGAATATTAGCCCACTGCAGAGTTGAGAAAGAAGAAGAAGGCTGATGCTATGATTTGTGATAAAACTCCTGCTGTCGTCACAATCCCTGAGCCAGTGATGAATCTGACTGAATTTTTAGAAATGATTCAACTCCACATAAGGTAAGTAGTTCCGTTGTTTTAAAATATTACCAGGCTCACTTTCTTTGTAATTTGCTAGATTGTGTTTATTATATTAGCTTTCCATGTTTGTTATTTTATCTTTGAATGATTGTTTTTTTAAGATTTTTTCTTGGGTTCACCAACCAATAGGAAGTTGTCATTTTAAATCTAGTATCTTTTAATTAAGGAAACAAAATAATTTGCCAAATTATGTTATGCTTTTAAAATAAATAAAAAGATTAAATAAATAAAAATAACAATAGTTCTAAAAAATATAATTTAAAAAAATATTTATTTATAAGATTTAGAGTTTAGTGTTTAAGATTTATAGTTTAGAATTTATCCAAATGTTTATTGTTTTTCCAAGGGTTAGAGTTTACCCAAAGGTTTAGGGTTTACCCAAGGGTTTAGGGTTTAGGATTAGAATTTAGGGTTTAGTGTTTTGTTGACAACATGTTTAGTGTTTTTCCAAGTGTTTAGGGTTTACCCAAGGGTTTAGGATTAGAGTTTAGGGTTTAGTATTAGAGTTTAGGGTTTAGTTGACAACATTATTTTTTTTAATTCGTTTTTATATATTATTTTTATTTATTTTTAAATTTTATTTTGAAAAGATAATATAATTTGACAAGTTATTTGTTTCCTTAATTAAAAGATACTAAATCTAAAATAACAATTTTCTATTGGTTGGTGAACCTTTCACTCTAGGGAGTGAATCCAAAAATAACTCTTTTTTTATCGCAGACGTCTGAGGAGGAGAAGAGTAGGAAAAGGAAATGGGAACTTGTAGATGGGAATAGCAACACTTTGAGTGCTGAGATCAGTGATACAGCAAGTAAAAGTATTTGTCACGGTAGTGAATTTGTTGATCAGACTCTCTCTACTGGTAAGGAAAATTTTTATAATATACTAAAGCATTTTTCGTTTTTAAAGTATAGTTTAGATGCATTCTTTATAACTGCTAAAACAGTTTTGTTTTTTGTTTTGACTGATCTATCCAGAGCGTTCCGCTGATCAGAGCTTAAACGTGGTTAAAAGTACTGTTGCTTCTGCTACTTGTATTGAGGAAACACTGGCCAGAGACGCCCTAATGGATTTGCCTTTTCCAAAGATGTTGCCATATTGGAAGTTTTGCGAGTCATCAGATGGTTTCAAGTCTGTTCCACAACGACCTCACTTTAGGCCATTGCTTGAATCTATAGACGATCTCGATCTCCGGGAGTCAGCAGCGGTTGGCATGATGGTTACCTTTTACGACTTACTAAAAGAAGTGAAGGGTCTGAAGCTTGATGTTTCCGCAAGCAGGCTCAACTATCTGAGGGATGCCTTTGCCAGACTAGATAAAAACGGTTTTGAAGTCGAAGCTTATCAAGCAGTGATCAGCAAAGTGTTGTCTCTCAAAGATGTGCGAGCTAAGAAAGAAGAGGAACAAAAATGTTTTGAGGACAGCATTAAAGAGGAAGAGAGTGGAAGTCTCAAGTTAGAAGAATTGAGGCTTGAGCTGCAAGGCAAAATCAGTAAGCTGGAGAGACAAGATGCAGTTGCGAAAATGAAGAAGGAAGCAGCCGAGAAAAAGATAGCTGAGATGAAGGCACATGTGGGAATGATTAGCCGAGAGATTGAAGATGTGGAGGTTGAGTTTCAGAAAACTATATCAGCTCCATGGTAATAGGGAGAGGTTTTATATATATATATATATATATATATATATATATATATATATAAATATATACAAAACCTCTCCCTATTTTGGTAAATGAAGTTGGTAAAAAGACATCTCCGAGATTGTTTGTTACATCTCCCTATTTTGGTTGTGTTTTAAACTCTTTAAGTTAAACCACCCTTTTGTAGATCTTTAATCATTTAACATGTCTTTACAGAGTTGCATCTTTAGGTTTATACATAGAGAAAATATATAATCAGAGGCGGACCTACATGAAAGGGTGGGGTTGCAAATGACACAGGTTAAATATATAAATTTGATTTGTAGGCCTATTTTCGTAAGGGATTTTGGCTCAGTTGGTTACAGTTTGAACCCAATGACCCCCTTTTCCCGAGTTCAAACCTCTGCATGTGCACACATATTTGTCTTTTTTTTTATATTTGAAATCATAATTGTTTTACTTGGGCTTAGTGTACAGAATTATGTTGAGCTATGACCCAGGTTAAAAAATTTCCTGGGTCCGCCGCTGTATATAATGGTAGTGAAATCAAATCCAGACAAGCTAGCAACGGTCCTGTATATCACCATTTATAGACAACAACAATAAGTTACATAAAGAGGTGTGTTTTAAGGTTTTGGTCACTTTTTATCATTCACAAGCGATTCTGGTCTCAAAACTGCTCAGGCAAATCGCAAACGCTTGAAACGCAGAAATGGGATATCCATAATCCATGGTGAACATGTCCTTTCCAACTTTCCCGAACTGGAGTATAATCCTCTCAGACGCTTCAGACGCCTGCCCTGTTTCCCTATCGCCGACCGACACAAGCTGGAAGTTCTTGACAGAGGCCACCGTGACTCGACCGTGGAAATTTAAGCACCAGCAACGTAGCTGCTCGTGCCATCTTGGAGTCTTATTGCTCAGCACCAATGGTGGGTCTCTCGAGTTGTTGTTGTTGCTGCTTGAGTGAGACCTAAAGAACGGTGTTGTTGAAGAAGCTGCTCCTCGGGGATCTATGAGACTCATAGGTAATGTATCCATTATGCAACGCATTCTTCTTGGTCCCCTGTTTTGTCATTATGACCAAGAGACTTGTGTTAAAGATGATGATAATGAAAAAGACTTTTGAGTCAAAATAATTTTACCTGGAGCCTAAGACGTTTAACTCGTAGGAAACGTGAGCAACGGGGTAACTTCCTGAAGGAGCTCTAGGAGAAACTTTCATGAGATTAGAAGAGCGGCTCTTCACCATCTTTGATGATCTCTGTGGCATCAGATTACCTTGGAAGACAGTGAACTTTGTTCCAATGAAGTTCGATCTTGCAATAAAAAAACAGCAAAAGAGTTTAGATAATAACCTTAAGGTGTGAAGCATAGTCTTTGCTTATAATCTAAACAAATGAGATAATTGTTTACATGCGTTATTACCTTACTCTACCGAGATATGCGTTGCTTCTCCTTGACATATCGTCTGAGCGCAAAGAGATGATGTAATCAGTGCAAGTTGCACGCTTCAGCTTACAAGCGGCAAGAAGAAACTTCCCGTTATCAGTCAAAGCTGCCATAAAACAAATGTAGCTAACTATTATTAACTACAGAAACAAATATTATCTTCTCTCTTAGTAGAGATTTTAAAACAGAGATGGCTTACAGTTAGTTAACCCGAGATAGAGATGATAGGATTGTGTGTTCCGGTTACGTTTTATGAAGCATTGAACTAGTGAACCCCTTGGACCAGGCTGCACAAAAGCAACCAATATCAACTTAATAACAACACCAAATCTTATAACTCAATATCATTGCTCTACAGTAAACCACGAACTATCAAAATCATCAAAGACACTAAAACGCAAACGCACCTGAATTTCATATGTTGTAGGATTAGGTTTTTAGACCCAATTTCACTTTAATGGAATGCACCAAATTAAAAAAAGGGTGACTTTTCTTTCCACTTATATATAGATAAAGGAACAAACTTTATGTTTATAGTTCTATCACCACATATACTCAAAATAGACATAGACATAAACAGAGAGACTTGTGACTCGGAACATCTCCCAATGTTCAATATCATTCCTCTAATATAAACCAAAGAAAACATTCTTTTTTTTTTAATCTACCTATCAATCATCAAATGAGATCATGTAATTCATAACGCACAATGAACATAACAGTTTAGGAGCTACTCTTGTAAGAAACACGAAATGCAAACGCATTCACATTTATGTGATTTCACTTTTAAATGGAATGAATCAATTAAAAAGGGTAAACTTTTTCTTTCCACAAATAGATAAAGGAGCAACCTTTATGATTTTAATTCTATTACATAAACTCAAAATAGAAATAGACACATAAGCAGTAGGAGAGAAACAGAACCTGCTCGAGAGAGATTGGGAAAGTCAATTTAGAGGAGACTTCAGGAACAGCCACGATCTCCTTCACTATCATCCTCCATACACGGCACACACCGGCGCAAGCCACCACGCTTCGCCGAGACGGCCAGTCGCCGCCGTCCGCCGACTCGACTCTGATCAAGATCTCTCTCAGCAGCTCGTCGGGGAGCTCCGACCACCGGAACGGCTCCGAACCAGGAGCAGTCGAGGAGGAGGCTGCTGCTTCGTGGACCACGCGGTGCGGTCTCGACCGCATCTCCTGGATCAAACTCCGGATCGTCATGCGGTGAGATCTAAAGAAGAGATCATGGAAACATGATTGTGAGTTTTTTTGAGGGACTCTTCTTCTATAGGAGAATCATTAGAGAGGTGGTGGTGGTGGTGTTGTTGAGAGACGCGAAGAAGATTCGGACAATAATGGAGGAGGCGTTAGTTGTTTTGTCTTCCTTCCTTGTGACGACGCTTTACCGCTTCTTTTATTATTTTTTTCAGTGACTTTTATTTCTTGGGAGAAAAGATGAATGATAAGGTGTGAATCATTCATATACTATACGATAGGATAAGGATGATAGACCGGTCTGACCAAAACATTTTCTAAACTAGGAGTCTTTAGTAAGAACTAGATTCTAACCCGCCCAGTCGGGCGGGTGTTATTTTTTTCAACAATATACCATTTATAATTTCTTCTGTTTTTGATATGTCGTAAAACTATTTTATACGTGTTTCTATATGTTAGAATGTGTTCATTTTGTATCCTTGTTTGATATATAATAGATAGCGACATCCTTTTTTAAACGGATCTTCTATTTTATTAAATTTATTAATACAATTTATTAACTTGTATGATTATCTAAATGACCACAATAAAAATATATCTAAAATACAAAATTATATTAGTTTTTGGATTTTCATTTTAATCACATTATATTGGGTTATCTTGTTGACATTCTTTTATAAATGTTATTTTATCGATTTTTTTTTTACAAAACATAGAAATATAGAAAACATTATTAATGAAATTACCACTAATAGAGAATTATATATATGTATATAGCATAATGTAGTATATCTTATAAGAAAGATATAAAAATTTGTTAACAATTGGCCCATTTAAAAGAGAAACAAAATTAAAATTTTAATACTTTAATTAGTTGTTAGGGAAAGAAAATAATAAATTAATAACAATTATTGTTATGATATTATTATGCAAATATAAAAATATCAGTTGTGATTTCTAGGAAATGGTCCAATGTGACTTTTAAATGGTAGATAAAATCTGTACTTCTCTTTTAATAGAGAAGATATGAAGCGGTCTGACCTAAACATTTGCTGAACCTGGGACAATTTGGTAATAATATGAAGCGGTCTGACCAAAAGATGCCGAACCGGGAGACTTCGGTAAGAATGTGAAATCAATTCACGTATTTTTCCATATAAACATCGCTGTTGCAAAAGTCAATACTTTACGTATTGTCTTCAAAGTGGATCCCATTTCTATTAATGTTTCACAGTAAAATATGTCTCATATCTTCTCTATATATTGAACGTTTGAGTTCATTTGTAAGGTGCCCCTTTCGAACTATAGTAATAAAATTCTCTCTTTTCTTTGGTATAGTTCTTCTTCTTTATGTTTACTTTTCTTTTTCATATATTTGTAACATTTATTATTTAGGTAAAACTTTCATACGATAACACTTATAAAGATGAAACAATATATAATATAATTATAACACGTTATCAGCACGATCACTCTACTACTAAAATTTTCTTTTCTGATTATTATGTTCGGAGTGGGGCCTCCATTTATTTATTATGTTTCTGATTACCGGAGTGCGGCCCTGCCGCCCCGTCTCTTATTGTTAATTTTGTAATGGTTGCTTATGGCACCATAATGGCCGGTATACCGCCTAAATGTTTAATTTGTTATTTTACAATATATGACTCTGTTATCATAATTTATTATTTTATAAATCTGATCACATTAATATTTTCACTTTAAACCTGTTAGATAATTTTATCACCATATATAACTAAATATATTTAGTTGTTAAAATATATATATTCACCTATATTTATATTTAAACTGATAAATTCTATAATTGCTCGCTATTGATCTCTGTTTAGTTTTTACTTTATGCTTTTACTTCCAACGGTCGTATGTAAATTTAAAATTATAATAATAATATAAAAAAAAAAAAAAAAAATTTACTTTTTAAACGGCTAGTTAACGGCTAATGAATAGTATTTTTCATCTATAAATACAACTCATTTTCACTTCATTCTCCCATCCAAAACATTTCATCTTCTCTTAAATATTTTCAAATCGCTCTCCTCTTATTTTCATTAAAAAAAAAAAAATGATGATTCGATTGTTTTTAGTTTTATGTGCGATTTTTATTTTTTCGTCTATGTATTTTATTTTAGTTGAAGGATCCACTCATGAATATTTTGGCATTAACATCGGATTATGTTTGTTAGCATTATTTTTACTAATAATTGCATGTACTATCAATGTAATCGGTTCCATATAAAATTAATGAAATTCTAATAAAATTTATTATTTTCTGTCTTTGAAAATCAATGGCAAACATGGAGAAAATTCAATTTCCCGCTCTAGACATCACGGGCACCAACTACATTTCATGGGTTACAAATGTCGAACTTCATCTTGAATCTCTTGGTTTATCTGAGACCATTAAAGAGGACAATACTTCAACACCTCAAGACAAAGCGAAATCGGTGATCTTCCTTAGAAGACACCTTGATGAAAGTATTATTTATGACTATGCCAATATGAGAGATCCTAAAGAGCTATGGAAGTCTCTGAAAGATCGTTTTGATCATCAGAAAGACATAACACTTCCACTTGCTCGAGATGAATGGCAGAGTCTGAGGTTCCAAGATTTCGACAAAGTGATGAATTACAATTCTGCTGTGTTAGGAATTGTGGCTAAATTGAGATACTGTGGTGATACAATCACCGAGTCTCAAATGCTTGAAAAGACATACACCACATTCCACAAGAGCCACATCACCCTGCAACAACAATATAGGTTGCGGGGATATACCAAATTTTCGGATTTGATTGTGGCACTTCTCATAGCAGAAAAGAACAACGAGCTTCTTATCAAGAATCACATGACTCGTCCAACTGGTTCCAAAGCGTTTCCCGAAGCAAACGCATTAGATGCGAAGAAACCAGCAAAAGAAAATAAGGCTTTTCGCGGTCGCGGACGTGGTCGTCAAAACTACCGTGGACGTGGACGAAAGTACAATCCACAGGATAGGAAGTCATTCCAGTGGGTCCGCTCTGAACAATCCCCTAAGGGAAAAGAACAACAAGGAAGTACCTCCCAGAAGCGAGAAGATGCTTGTTTCAGATGCGGTACTAAGGGACATTGGTCTCGTATATGTCGTACCCCTGCACACCTTTGTGATCTGTACAAGAAGTCCGTCAAAGGGAAAGAAAAGGAGGTAAACTTTGCGGAACATTCTGAGGGTACAACGCACCTCGATGCGTCTGACTTTGTGAATGATTTCGAGGAGACCGCTATCACGGACGCTTAAGTGCCCATCATGTGACTCTTGAAATTCCACAATTATACCATAAATAATTATTTCTTGTGGAAGATTAATGTATAATTATTGTGTGTTTTTCACCTACTTATGCATAATTGTTGTGTGTTTAATGTTTACCAATAATGTGTAATATTTTATGAATAATATTATCTTATTTATGTTAATTCTTTTGTTGTCTCAGAAATGGACATTGCAAATGGAACATCAACCAAGGTCAATGCTAGAGATATTTGTATACCAGATAGTGGAACAACGCACACTATTCTGAAACACAGAAAATACTTTTCTGAACTAAAACCGACAAATATCACTGTTAACACAATATCAGGTCCTGCAGATTTAATTGAGGGGATTGGTAAAGCCCATTTCGCATTACCTAATGGGACGATATTCTCGATAAAGGATGCACTCTTTTCTCCAAATTCTAAAAGGAATTTGTTGAGTTTTAAAGACATATATCTTCAAGGATTTGATACTCAGTCTGCAACTGAGGATGGAAAGAAGTATATGTATATTACTCATGAGAAATCGGGAAAACAAAAAGTATTGGAAAAACTACCAAAACTCCCTTCTGGTCTGCATCATACATCTATAAGTGCCATTGAATCACATTTTGTGATTAAAGAAAATTCTAACGATTTTACACTATGGCATGATCGTCTTGGTCACCCAGGCACCACAATGATGCGAAAAATCATTGAGAACTCACATGGTCATTCACTGAAACCCCAAGAAGTATATCAGGGGAATAAAATGACATGTACGGCGTGTTCTCTTGGAAAGTTAATTACAAGACCATCGCCAACTAAAATAGATAAAGAGTTACCAAAATTCCTTGAACGAATTCAAGGCGATATTTGTGGACCTATACATCCACCTTGTGGACCATTCTATTATTTTATGGTAATGATCGACGCGTCGAGTAGATGGTCACACGTTTGTCTACTGTCCTCTCGAAATGTGGCATTTGCGAGATTTTTATCTCAGATAATCAAACTAAGAGCTCAGTTTCCTGATTATCCAATAAAGAGAGTTAGACTAGACAATGCTGGTGAATTCACTTCCCAAGCATTCAATGACTATTGTTTGGTAACTGGAATTGATGTTGAACATCCTGTTGCTCATGTTCATACACAAAACGGTTTGGCTGAATCATTAATTAAGCGTCTGCAACTAATTGCAAGACCATTGATTATGAAATCAAAACTCCCAACTTCTGTATGGGGACATGCTATTTTGCATGCAGAAGCATTGATTCGGGTGAGACCAAGTGCATATCACAAATACTCTCCAATACAATTAGCATTTGGACGAGAACCGAATATTTCTCATCTAAGAATCTTTGGTTGCGCTGTCTATGTGCCAATTGCACCTCCCCAGCGTACGAAGATGGGACCTCAAAGGAGATTGGGGATATATGTTGGTTGTGATTCTCCATCAATTATACGATACCTAGAACCGCAAACTGGTGACGTATTTACGGCACGTTTTGCTGACTGCCACTTTGATGAAAAAATATTTCCAATTCTAGGGGGAGAAAATAAACAAGTAGGAAAGGACCTTAAGTGGTGTGTACCATCTTTACTACACCTTGATCCTCCTACAAAACAATCAGAATTAGAAGTCCGTCGGATTATGCATTTACAAAGCATCGCAAACCAACTACCTGATGCTTTTGCAGACACCAAATCGGTTACAAAGTCACATATACCGGCTGCAAATGCTCCTGCTCGTATAGAAATGCCACATGAACGTGGAGTAGAAGATAATACACGAGAGTCTAAAATACGCTTGAAGCGTGGTAGACCGGTTGGTTCTAAGGATAAAAATCCTAGAAAGCGAAAGGAGATGGAAAAACATAATCCTTCCAATCATGAAAAAAATTTGGAAGAAATGCACCATGAGGATGGTGACAATATTGAACATCAGGATACTGAAGAAAATCATGAGATTTCTATTAATTACATCCATGATAGAAAAATATGGAATCGAAACAAAGTGAATGTTATTGATGATTTTTTCTCATACTTTGTTTCAAAAGAGATAGATGAAGAAAGTGATGATCCAGAACCAAAATCTATCTCGGAATGTCAAAAGAGACATGACTGGTCAAAATGGAAAGATGCAATACAAGTCGAACTTAATTCGCTTAACAAACGAGAAGTATTTGGACCCATTGTGATCACACCTGAAGCTGTGAAGCCAGTTGGATACAAATGGGTTTTCGTTCGGAAAAGAAATGAGAAAAACGAAGTGACGAGATACAAGGCTCGTCTTGTAGCTCAAGGATTTTCTCAAAGACCTGGGATCGATTACGAAGAAACATATTCTCCTGTTATGGATGCAATCACATTTAGATTTTTGATGAGTCTTGCGGCTAATCAAAACCTAGAGATGCGTCTAATGGATGTCGTTACAGCATATCTATATGGATCATTGGACACTGATATTTATATGAGAATCCCTGAAGGATTTAAAATGCCAGAACCATTAAGTTCTAAACCTAAGGAGTTATGTGCAATAAAATTGCAAAGATCATTATATGGCCTAAAACAATCTGGACGTATGTGGTATAATCGTCTCAGTATGCATTTAACTAAAGAAGGGTATATAAATAGTCCTATATGCCCTTGTGTTTACATCAAGAATACATCTTCCGGATTTGTAATAATTGCCGTATATGTCGATGATCTAAATATTATTGGGACCCAAAGAGAAATACGACAGGCATCCGAGTATTTAAAAGGGGAATTTGAGATGAAAGATCTCGGACATACAAAGTATTGTCTTGGTTTACAAATTGAACATACTCAAAAGGGTATATTTGTACACCAATCTACTTACACGAAAAGAGTATTGAAACGATTCAACATGGACAAAGCAACTCCATTAAGCACCCCTATGGTCGTTAGGTCACTCAATGTTGAAAATGATCCTTTCCGACCACATGAAGAAAATGAAGAGATACTTGGTCCTGAAGTGCCGTATCTAAGTGCAATAGGAGCACTTATGTATCTTGCAAACTGTACTCGACCTGATATATCATTTGCTGTCAATCTTTTGGCAAGATTCAGTGCATCTCCCACACAAAGACATTGGAATGGGATCAAACATATCTTTCGTTATCTCCAAGGAACAATTGATTTAGGATTATTTTATCCTAACAACTCAAACGGAGAAATGGTTGGTTTTGCAGATGCAGGGTATTTATCTGATCCTCATAAAGCTCGATCACAAACTGGCTACGTTTTCACAGTTGGAGGAACTGCTATATCATGGCGCTCCCAGAAACAAACACTTGTAGCCACTTCCTCGAACCATGCTGAAATAATTGCTCTACACGAAGCAAGTAGAGAATGTGTTTGGCTCAGATCAATAAGTCAACACATACTTTCAAGTAGTGAGATCAACGTCAATTCAGAACCGACTATCTTATATGAAGACAATGCAGCATGTGTTGCTCAAACGAAGGAAGGATACATCAAAAGTGACAGAACCAAACATATTCCACCAAAGTTCTTCTCATACACCCAAGAACTTGAGAAAAATAAAGAAATTGAAGTTAGGTATGTTCGGTCGTGTGACAATGCTGCAGACCTCTTTACGAAGTCACTACCCACTACGACTTTCAGAAAACATGTTTACAATATTGGAATGCGTCATCAACAAAACCTGCAATGATCGTCTATTCAAGGGGGAGTTTCTGAATTGTACTCTTTTTACCTTACTATGGTTTTTCCCACAGGGTTTTCCAAAGAAAGGTTTTTAACGAGGCAATGAAGATGCACGGTAAAACATTAAAGATGATGGTCTCCAAGGGGGAGTGTTGCAAAAGTCAATACTTTACGTATTGTCTTCAAAGTGGATCCCATTTCTATTAATGTTTCACAGTAAAATATGTCTCATATCTTCTCTATATATTGAACGTTTGAGTTCATTTGTAAGGTGCCCCTTTCGAACTATAGTAATAAAATTCTCTCTTTTCTTTGGTATAGTTCTTCTTCTTTATGTTTACTTTTCTTTTTCATATATTTGTAACATTTATTATTTAGGTAAAACTTTCATACGATAACACTTATAAAGATGAAACAATATATAATATAATTATAACAATCGCATAGTTTTTTATCTTAGTATATTATCTTCTGGTCAACCATCTTACAGCTATATAGAATTTGTCAAATATAATATAAACAATATACAAAACGTCTATGGGTTTTTCTATGATATTTCACTATTTCTTGTTTGTGCATATAGTCTTAGATTAAGGGGATGCTTAATTAGTTTTTTTTTCTTTTTTGTAAACTAATGCTTAATTAGTTGATCAAGAATGTTACAGGACTGGGTACAGAAAAAGGAATGTTACAGGACCGACCACCTGGAAATTGAAACATTGCAAAATCATAGCAGTGGCCCAATACATGTTCATTTGGAAACTTGAATGCCTCGTGGTCTTATACTTTTGTGCCTCTGATCTACATGTATGTTGTTCCCTTTCTCTTAGAATCCCACACATGCATATATATATAACAAACAAATATTTGTGCTGACTGCAGCCAGATAAATTTACATCATCATCATTTTTTTTCTTTTTGTTCAACTGCATCATCATCTTCATATACAGTTTTAAAGTATTATTAGAAAACCATGAGAATACTATGGAATATATAGCTGCGAATGAAAAAGAGATGAATCTATAGTCTAATCTACTTGGATTCTTATTGCTGTGTTTTGTTTCGTACGAAGAAAGTATAAAGTAAATGAATCGATAAGAAGTCGGGAATGATGATGGTGTAGACACGTTAATGGCTTCCACATTATGGTCGGCCAAAAGTATGTTTTCGTCGGAACATATTACACATGTACGTAGAGAAAAACTGTAGAATATTATAGATTCTTAAACAAAAGAAAAATAAAAAAATCATAGATTCTTAAACTTTAGTATTTCGTACGTTGGATAGTAGCAATAAACGTCAAGAATCAAGATGATCAGATCATCAAGCTCAAAACTTATATAAATGTATATATCGACTTTATATCATATCTTAGTGTTAGTACGCATGAAAACATGATTCATATGTAATGGGGAGTTGTATCATTAATGGTTTGGGCTATTGTTGTCGGCATGCTATAATGTGGGTCCAAATTCAATAGTACACGTGTTTGAGTTATAGACGGAAGAAAAACAAGATCTAGATTATGTTAGATCAAATTTAGAGTTGTCAATTAGGATGCAACTGACCATTATGGAACATGTTTGGAGAATTTAATACTTACATTTGAATGTTATGAACGAAGTAAAGAAATACGACAACAAGTGTGAGACAATGCATCGTGGGAGATATGAATACAGCTTTTCTTTTGCCAGTTATTGTGTTGCTTTTTCTATGAGAAACTGATTATATAGTAAGACTAGTATATGGAATTATATTTAAAAAGTCCATATGATACTTAATGACTTAATGAAGATTTAGTCTTCTAGAGAATGTTTTTTCTATAAAAAAAATTGTTAATACGTACGTAATCCCATTTAGAAACAATTGTCGTGTAAATAAACATTGACCTTTCAGCCTTGACTTTAAAAGTCTTTTTTTTTCTTCACCAAGCCATGAGCATTTTCATGGGTCATGAAAATGATCACTACCTAATTTTAGGGTTCTGGGGTCACGAGATTAACTTGAATTTGTAATGTCATAATATTTTATCAAGTTAAAAGTAAAAATCAAAAAATTATTGAAACTATATACAAAACATCGGTGATCTAGTGTTAATTCAAGGGATTTTTTCTTCATATTCGATTTTTTATATAAAAGATCATTTTTAGTTTTGTAAGTTAGACATGTATGAAATTGTAAATCTAAAAAGCTCATAATTTATACGATAATAAACAGAATTATAAAAAATATTACGCATATTTCTAGCGGAAAAAAAGAAGACTTCCTCTCCCCTCCCAAAATGAAATAATCACATGAAAGAAATTTCAAAGGTTATGAAGTTGAAAGAAATTTACACGATGGAAAAATAAATTAAGACATATAATGATGAAATGACCCCAAAATGAGACCATCAAAACTGGCTTTTGATCTCTCTCTAGATGCAAAACAAAGAGAACAAAATAAAAGAAAAAACACCTGGACAACGAGTACCATCTTATTATTCAAATAACAAAAGCTATTTCCTTGTGATGATGACGAGTAGTAAGTACTTTTTACATCCAAGATTTTAGCTTTTTTCCCACGCAAATCCAAGAATTTAGTCAAGATCCAAAATTCACTAAAGAGACAAAGTACACTAAAGAAAATAAAATAATTATATATATAATATTTTGTCAAATTTATTAGTATTTTCTTTTTGCTTACTAGAGATATTCATGAAAACCTTATAAATTCTTTTATATTTTATTAGCCAAATGACAAATCATCATAAAATATATATCAGAAAGTAATAAGTTAGTAGGTCATATAGGGCGAAGCTATAACAAATTCGAAAAGCATAAACAATCTATGGTGTCAAAAAGTATTCAAACACTACATATCACTTTGTTCCTAAAAAGAGAATAATCCTAAGATATTAGTATTTCACTTGGAGCATCATAATATAAGATTCCAACAAGGGTCATAAAAAGAGAATTAAAGGGTGGTAAGCGTGTTCTCCTCTGTTGTTTTGATATATCTTTACACGACAACATCATAACCAGTGAGGTAACTCCACCTCCAAGTAATCACAACCGGTCTTTTTAGAATAGTTTCTCGAGAAGGAGAGATTAGACGGTGGAGATTATAAGCTAATATGAGATTTGAAAGGCGTTGACATTCTTTCTATATATCTCTCCACTTGGCTTCCTGACAATCTATAAATATATACTCCATCTTCGGCGGTCTCTCGGCTTCCTCTTCGCTCTTTGCTGTCCTTCAACTCTCTCTCTCTCTTACATCTCTCTCTAGGACCTAAGAGAATCATTTGACTATCGGACATAGCTTTTTCAGGTACGTGTTTGATGCTTGTTTACTCTGTCTGTTGTTTTGTTTGCACTTTTTTGCTCGTGAATACATCTTTTGACTGTTTGCCAAAGTGTGAAAATAAAGCTTTCCGTGATGAATAGAGAGTATAGACAAAAAACAGATGCTTCAAATTAAAAACTTGTTCAATTTCTTGATTTATGTTTTTTTTTAAAAAATCTATTAATCGGCTCTATGATTTTGCAAGGTTTTTGATGATTCTTGTAATTAATGATGATTCTTGTGGATTGTTGCAAATTTTTTTCAATTATTGTGGAATTAATATTTCAATCAGAGACCTTTGAAATTCCAGATATCAAGGTTCATTTTCTTCTTTATAGGAAAGTATATAACTATATATACGCTTAAACGCTAAGATTTGGGAATGGCATTGGGACTACTAAACACAATGTTGGCAAAGTCAGAGACTCTGTTGGAGTCAGATCATGCATCAGTCGTATCTATGAACTTGTTCGTGGCTCTGCTTTGCGCTTGCATCGTGCTCGGTCACTTACTTGAGGAGACTCGGTGGATGAATGAGTCAATCACCGCTCTTATCATTGTCAGCATTCTTTTCTTTTATTTAAAATCTTGTAAACAACACTAGTTTTTTTTTCTGAAAGAAGTTTCAAAAAACAAAAAGCACTAGATTTTTTTATTAGAAAAATGCTAAAATTCGATTACTGAATCTTGTAATTACTCAGGGCTCATGTACTGGCATTGTGATTTTGCTTATAAGTGGAGGAAAGAGCTCGAGGATCCTGGTGTTTAGTGAAGATCTCTTCTTCATTTATCTTCTTCCACCGATTATATTCAATGCAGGGTAAGTTTTTTTTATACAAAAAATCATAAAAACCGGTTATATTCAATTGAAGTCAGATTTGACCTAACATGTTTTATCCACAGGTTTCAGGTTAAGAAGAAACAGTTTTTCCGAAACTTCATGACCATTATGTTGTTTGGTGCTGTAGGCACTCTCATTTCATTTGTAATCATATCATTAGGTAACAATCTCAATCAACTTCTCTAGTTTCAAGAATTAGTCTCATACATTTTGAATGATATCTTATATTCTTGTTTTTTTTTGGATAGGTGCTATACATTTTTTTGAGAAAATGAATATTGGAGATCTCACCATTTCGGATTATCTAGGTAAATAAACCAAAACTTTCTCTGCTTTCCTGTTCATTAGTTAGCACACAGCTTAATCTGTTTTGATTTGCAGCCATTGGAGCGATATTCTCAGCTACCGATTCTGTTTGCACCTTGCAAGTAAGCGTTATCTTATGCGACACTCATAAAATTCTATAACTAAGTTTTCAAGTCCTTGATTACCTGTCACCTTTTTGCTAAAACTAGGTGCTTAATCAAGAAGAGACACCTCTATTGTACAGTCTTGTCTTTGGAGAAGGTGTTGTTAACGATGCCACATCGGTTGTCCTCTTCAATGCGATACAAAGATTCGACCTCACACACATCAATTCAACTATAGCTTTGGAGTTTGCTGGAAACTTCTTTTATCTCTTCATCTTAAGCACAGCACTTGGCGTTGCAGTAAGCTTCTCTCTGCTCCTCAGATTTCAAATACTAAATATTCTAATAAACCTGACAAAGTTACTCCTTTTTTTCTTTCAGGCTGGCTTGCTCAGTGCTTTCACTATAAAGAAGCTCTATTTCGGAAAGTATGTATATCTATAGTTTTATTGATAGATACAATGAGATATGAGACATGATTATAATCTTTTTTTCTGGTTGTAGAATCAGACACTCTACTGATCGTGAAGTTGCACTCATGATGCTACTAGCATACTTGTCATATATGTTGGCAGAGGTACAACAACAAATACTAAACATTTTTTTGCTACATTTTTCCAAAGACAAAATGAAAACATGGAACATTTTTTTTTTCATTTGCAGCTATTCCACTTGAGCTCTATCTTGACTGTGTTCTTCTGTGGGATTACTATGTCTCACTACACATGGCACAATGTTACAGATAAATCAAAGGTCACTACCAAGTAAGTTTTCTTCTTCTTCTCCTAGTCATGTAATTAGAAAAGAAAAACTCTAATAATTTGGTGATTGTGGTTGACTAAAATGTAAATATTTTCTTGAATGTAGACACACTTTTGCTGCATTGTCATTTCTAGCTGAGATCTTTATCTTTCTTTACGTTGGAATGGACGCTCTCGATATCGAAAAATGGGACGTTGTTCGAAACAGGTGAGATTTATATTATATAGTATGACAAAACATTAATGGAAGTACATTTGTTTTTGATCTCATGATCCATGTTTTAACAACTTTGGACAGTCCTGGCCAGTCAATTGGAGTGAGTGCGATACTCCTTGGCCTTATCCTTCTAGGTCGTGCGGCCTTTGTGTTCCCTCTTTCGTTCTTGTCAAACCTGACAAAGTCTTCACCTGAGGAGAAAATCGATTGGAAGAAACAAGTAACCATTTGGTGGGCTGGTCTGATGCGTGGTGCTGTGTCGATGGCTCTTGCTTATAATCAGGTATGATCCGTGACCTACAAGAAACAGAGTAAAAACGATTATTACGATCTAATCAATGGGTTTTGAAGAAATTTTCCACTAACCTCTTCTCTGTTACATCATAGTTCACTTCCTCAGGACACACCAAGCTTCTTGGAAACGCTATTATGATCACCAGCACCATCACTGTTGTTCTTTTCAGTACTGTGGTATTTGGATTGTTAACCAAACCATTAGTCAAACACTTGCAGCCTCCATCAAAGAAGCCCTCCACACCCATGTCATCTTTCCACGAGCCGCTCCTCAATGGCGATGGCAGCTACATCGAAAACCACGAGTCTCTGGTCCGAACTCAGGGCCAATCAGACTACATCCTTGACCATCCGATAACTATGTCAATGTTCTGGAACACTCCATCACGAGCCGTTCATCATTACTGGAGAAGCTTCGATAACGCGGTTATGCGTCGCGTATTTGGAGGCCGTGGCGTTTCTCAGGTAGTTCCTGGTTCACCTATTGATACTAGTGTTGGGCAGCTGTGGGTTGAAGACGTGGAAAACAAGGAACAAAACGGTGAGCCGTGATTGTGACGTCATGACTAAGACCTTTTTTGACTTGTTGGCTAGCGTTTTTTGGACGCAAACGCAACGTGGACGGGCTCTCTTTTTTTGCAGCTATATGGGCGCACTTTTTGATTTGATTTGTTTTTGGTCCCGGTTTGATTTTGGTTTGTGGTGTGGTTTTTCTAGAGCTGATCCAATTTTTTTGTGGTTTGAGTTTTGGCTTTTTGGTTTTAGCTGTTTTGCTGTAAAATTTGTAATTCTCCATGTAAATAGGGGCTGATCAATGTTAGGTGTGTCTTGTGACAGTGATCTTTTTTACATACACATATAAGTTGGCTATGCTGAGGTCAATCCATCATCAGGGAGGATAATATATATATACGTGGTTGTTTTTCTCTTAAGTTTATTTAGATTTTGCTAATGTGCATTATCGAGATTACTGCTTTCGAAATATGTACAAGTCTTTACCTGTCAAAGACAATAATCAAAACTTTTACCTACGAGATTATAAACGAATTATATAAAATCTTCGATAGATTACGGTTGATCATCGTCATTTTATCAAGTGTTTAAGTCATAGGAGCTTATCTTCCGATTTATAGTTTTCCAGATTTTGATGTCTTTTTTTAAGGCTGTTTTATTATGATATTACAACTATGGAAAAATTACATATAGACAATTTCTTTAATGGCATATCTGATTTTAGTTATCTCTAAAAATCTGACTATAATGTCAATTCTAATTAAAATTGAAGGACTTTTCTGCAATTAATTAAAATACGTAATCTCTTAAAATAAATAAATCTATAAAAAAATTACTAGAAAGAAACCAACAAAACATAACCAGAAAAAAAGGTAGATTGGTTTTTTAGTTCTAACCGTTTCCTCTCCGCCGATCAACTGCTAATCCTCCGGTGAGCTCTCTTTTAAAAATCTCTCTCATTTTCTTTTATCCAACCAAGTAAGCCTCCAATTCATCGTTCGCCTGACCGTAGATCGATCTCAATTCAGAGAATTCTACTCTGCTTTTGGCTCTGTATCCACACATCTTATATGCAATTTGTTAGTAACCAACCCCAATTTGCGAAAAGCCATCTCTAAAATTGTTAGTTTCTTTGGTTTAAATTTAATTTCTCTTATGCATTTTTAATCACCATCTCACTATAATTTGTACTGCAGAAAAACATGGCTTAGGGTTTTTGTCTTTTCGAATTTTTTTCCCAAAGTTTACTTTTTTTTTATCTTCATCACAAATCCAAAAGGTTACACCTTTTTAGCCTGAGAGTATGTCTTTTTTCATTACAATCAATAGTATTTTTTTACCTTATCAGTTATTTAGAGTTTGTAAGCACACTCATCTAACTGACAAAACCGTTATCTTTCTGTAACAGAGAGGAACCAAGCAGAGGTGGATATTGTACAAAAGGGGCATTTTAGATTCACTTTCTCTGGTTTTGTTGAGAGGGAACGTTCCATGAATATCAACAGAGACGAGGCTCTCAGAGCCCAATCTTTAGCAGAATCTTTAATGCAAAAGTCTGACTTCACCGCCGCTCGCAAGCTCGCCATCAAGGCTCACAGCATGGACTCCACCTTGGAGAACATATCTCACATGACCATGGTCTGCGACGTGCACTGCGCTGCCTCCACGGAGAAGAAGAAGATGTTCGGTAACAACGAGATGGACTGGTACGGGATACTTCAGGTCGACACGAACGCTGACGATACCATCATCAAGAAACAGTACAGAAAGCTGGCGCTTCTTCTCCACCCTGATAAAAACAAGCTCCCCGGTGCTGAGTCCGCTTTTAAACTCATCGGTGAAGCTCAGAGGATGCTTTTGGATAAAGACAAGAGGATGGTTCATGATGCTAGACGCAGAACAAGGCCTGCACCAGCACCAGCATCATCGTATAGGCCCCAACAACAGGTGCCTAGTTATTATCGTGCGCAGCAGGCGAGTGTTGATATGAGGAATGTGTTCAACGGGGTGAGACCAGAGAATATGCGTCATCCTCCTCAGCAACCAACGGCTTTTAGTCAACGGCGGTCAACGTTTTGGACGTCTTGTCCGTTCTGCGGGAGCAGGTATGAGTATGGAAGGGAGCATATCAATAGAGAAGTTGCTTGCCACCAGTCTTGCAAGAAACAGTTCATTGCTTTTGAAGTCGCTTTTGTACCACCGGCGAATGGATCGTATAATCATCAGACTACTTCTTCTTTCATGTTTCCAGGCCAAAGGGCTTCTTGTCCTGAGCCTCACAAGCGTCCAGATGATGCTGCGACGGCTTCTACTGCGGGAGACAATAAGGGAAAGAGGAAGAGAAAGGATATGGATGAAGTTAGCGAAAGCTCTGACAGTGAAAGTAGTAGCGAATCAGAAGATGATGATGATACTATGGCAGGAGGGGATATGGGGTCCAATGGAGGAGGGCAGGAGCGTCGGAGGTCAGTACGTAGCAAGCGTCAGGTCTCTTATAATGAGGGTTTGAGCGATGACGATGATGTTGACTTAGCCAACGACATTGGGGAAGGGTCTGGTAAAAATGTAGATGCTGAAAAGGGAGAAGAGGCAGAAGAGGATCATCATGACCAGTCTACTGAAACCTTAAACCCAAAGGAGAAGATACAAGAAGAGAGGTTAGATGATTGGGAGGAAGAGGATTCAGGTTTAGGAGGTGAAGCAGCAGAAGAACCAAATGTAATCAACTGTGAGGATCCTGAGTTTTCTGACTTTGATAAGTTGAGGGAGAAGAGCTGTTTTGATGTTGGTCAGGTATGGGCTTTGTATGATGAAGGAGAAGGGATGCCTAGATTTTATGCTGTGATAAGAGAAGTCGCAAATCCAAAATTCTCGGTTAAGTACGTATGGTTAGAGCCCGGTGAAGAGGATGAAACACGAGGTTTGCCTGTGTCTGTTGGTAGCTACGTACTTGGGGACGAGGGGAAGACGAGTAGCTGTGACTTATTCTCTCATTTGGTCCAAATCAAGACGAGAAGGAATGCTCGGAACTTTAAGGTGTTCCCGGGGAGAGGAGAAACGTGGGCTCTTTTCAAGAACTGGGACGTGGGTTCTCCTCGTGAGTATGAGTTTGTTGAGATACTGTCTGATCATGGGGAGGGAGCAACGGTATCTGTGGGGTTCTTGTCTAAAGTGGAAGGGTTTAAATATGTGTACAGTCCAATGCCAGAGGAGGAAGCTGACATTTTTGAGATTCCGCCTCATGAGTTGTTTAGATTCTCGCATAGGGTTCCGTCGTTTAGATTGAAGGGAACAGAAGGGAGAGGTGTGTTGGAAGGTTGGTATGAGCTTGATCCAGCTGCTTTGCCAGGTCCTTGCTCTCAGAATAATATATCAGAAGAAGAAGAAGCAGCAGCAACTCAAGACCATCAATCTCCACATTCAGGATCTGCTTGTTGATGTTATGTTGTGTCCATGACTTGCTCAAATCACAAAAGAAAACAGGAGCTCATCCCCAGAGGCCTTTTGTTAAAGCTTGATGAGATACCTCTTTGTTGTCCTGTGATATGGTCAAGTCATGATTTAGAGATTGTTTAGTTTGTTTGTAGCTAAGCCCCTTTGAGTTTTTTATTTTTTTTTAGTTTTACTCAGACTTGTAGCTTAACCCACATTGTTGCTACTGTAAGAGACTAGTATCCATCTTCACTTTGTAAAATAGCACCAGTTTCATCTTCTGTCATGGAGTAATGTCTTGTGATTGATGTTCCAAAAGGATGTAACAATAAGACTTGATATAACACAAGGGCACTTGGTCATACACCAAATGTTGACTATGTTATGGTCATACACCAAATGTTGTATCTTCAGAAAACAGCAAAGCAAATACAAAACCATAAGAGGCATTTTGAATCCAGAGGAGATGATGCAACAGATCACATACATTAAAACTCTTTTCACCTGATACAATAATTTCTCTTTTACAACTTATAACACACGTTTGAAGAAGAGTTGAACATATATACATTTTACATGTCACTGCTGGATCAGATGAAACACCTTCTTGTTCTTCTTTTTTTTTTCTAGAATACAACAAGCACACACCAGAGAATATATAGGCGTTTTCACACTTGATTTGAGTTTTCTGCAACACGAATACGCCAAGCGAAATAATGAAGGTACAATGAGTTTAGGCACACTGCTATCCCAAAACCAAGAATCCCTGCGAATAGTATAGAATAGATCGGAGGTAGTCTCACCTGAAACACACAGAGAGATTCAGTATAACATTATATTTCCATTTTTTACCAGTTACTCAAATGCAAGTGAGAAGAGTATTTGCTTACTGTAGAGTATAATAGATGAACCAAAATGCCTACAAGAGCAAACTCAAGCGCTGCGTATGTCCATATGTATTCTCTGATAGCTGCAGAGAGTCTGATGGTATTAGCAGAAGTTAAAAGAGCTGAGACTTTGGAGGGTCTACGAGGCAGTGTGTTTACCTAGGACAATGGCAAAAACAGATGCTAAGAGGCCTAACGTTAATGAGAATGGTCCTGCTATGTAGATAGCTTGCGTGCTGAGATCCCGAATCTACAAAACAAACCTTGTCAATATCTCTTTTACAACAAAGTAATCAACCGAGACAGATCGCGCTTACTAGTAATTGCTCGAGGAAGAAGAAGTAACAGACTGTGCTGATAAGAACTAACACCACAAACTCTTGCCAAGCACTGCATTATCCCAATCCATTTCAGTTTCCTCAGTTGTGTTATTTAGAGAGAGAAAGAATCCAGAAGAAGTTACCTAGCGGTTTGTGACTGCATACTCTGTTGACTGCTGCGATCACCACCACGCCTGCTGTTCAGTTGATTAGTTGTAGGCACGCGAAGCAATATAACCGGTAGGTTCTTGACTTCTCGTCTACAGACGTCGCAGGTTCTCGTCCCCTTTGTGCTGAACCACTTGATGGCACACGCTTCGTGAACTAGTCTGAGATCGCCTTTGCAGCTGCACTCCATCTTCAGAGTGTTGCCTTCTTCGCACACGTCCAGACAGATCCTGCACACCGCTTCTTCTTCCGGAATCTCTTCTTCTGTTTCTTCAGTTGGAACTGGAGAGATTTGATCTGCCAAAGCAAGATTATAATCAGTATATGATGTTACATATTAGCACATGACTGCAACCCAATAAGCTCTTTACAGTTACCTGCGCTTGTTTCAAGAGCTTTGCGGTTGTCAAAAGAAACGGATCGGACAATGACTTTGTTTCTCCCAGGCATGGACAATGACCTTGGAACTGGTGGACGTATAGAATCTTTCTGCAACAAAAATAAATATAATCTCTCTTTATATATAGCTAATAATATTGGACAAAGGTCAAGAGATTACACCTTAGGAGGTTCACCGGGAACAGAAACTGAGACGTGAGCAGGAGGTACCACAGGAGACAGCTTTGCGGGCTGTCTAGATGGAAGAGACAAGCATCTTTGCCAATAAGTCGAAGTAGCTGCTGAACCGGGAGGGTTATTATTAGCCTTTTTAGCTGTTTCTTCTTCCATGAGAGCGGGAGAGAGCAGAGAGCTTCTCTCGCTTTCAGGATGAGCTACAGCTTTCTTTTTCAAGCTTAGGTTACGCAAGATTCCTCTTGGTGAGGATGTAGTGCCGCCGCTTTTGAATGAGCTTGTGGACTTGAGTGAACCCTTTGGGATACGGCTGCCGCCACCAAAGGGGGTTGGTCTAGGGGGTATTTGTATTGAAAGATCCGAGTGGGTTCCACCGCTAGGTTGAGAGCTGTGCACATCTTCAGTAGGTGTTTCTTTCACCTGATGATCAACCTATATTAAGTAAGTAATACAATGTCAAAATGTTCAGACCTTTCTCATGCAAAATAAAGAGATTGATACTTGGGAAGTAATAAAAACAAAAGTTTTGCTTCCCTTTTACTTACTTGACTATTTAAAAAGATACTAACTTTGCAAATAGAAACACATATGCAAAACTAGACCTCAGGCTCAAGGAAACATTCTTTCTCCATACCAACCAAACTCTAAGAAAACATGTAAAACAGACTCAAATGTATAAAACAATCCCAAGTGGCTCAGGTTTTTTAATAAATCTTTTATAACAGAGAGAGATAAACAAAGCAAAAAAGGAGATTCTAAGTGAATCAGATTAGATCAAATCCAAAGAAGATCCCTATTATAAACCCTAAAACTTTTCAGGAAAAAAAAACAAACCAGAAAAATCAGAAAGAGACAAAATTAACAAGAAAGCTCTTTCCTTTAAATAAACCATCAAGAGAGATGCTATGAGGAAATCAAAGCTCTCAGATTTATTTACCTTAGAATCTACAAACCCAGAATGATAAAAGCTTTATCAGGTTTTAAAGGAAGGAAGAGACAAAGATGAGGTTTTTGTTTGTAGATATGCACCTGAGAAGGAGGAGGAGGAGGAGCAGAAGAAGAAGAATCTCCCAAGATTATAGCAACTTCGGGATGTTCAGCTGCCGAGTCTTCTTGCTTCATCGTCATCGGACCAAATATTAAACCGGTGATTTAAATATATATAGCAGTATGAACTCAAAAGTTCAGAGAGAGAGTGAGAGATGATAATAAAGAAGAGAAGCAATCTATTTCATTAAATAATTCGAGGGTTAATTTTATTTTTATATACATTGGATCCACGACTGACATTATACGGAAAGGTTTTAACTTTTTCTCTGTTCACTTATATATGTTGCCACTGACACACTACCCCACTCTTTCTTTTAGTATTTCCCATTAATCCAATCTAGCTAGTAATAAGTAATAACTCATAAATAATTGAATATATTTAAATATGATCAAAAGAATAAGTATGTAATAAGAAAACAAATCGAATAATATTCTTGTCGTTGATTCTGACGAAGATGACGAGGAAATTTCAACGTTTCTGACTTATTGAGTTTCGAGGCCTCGTGTTCTTGTCGATTATGTGTCGTTTTCCACGGTAAAAAAATCCATTCTTACCGTGTCTGAAGATTCTTTTTAATTATTTAACTTTTGGAAGTTAAGTACATTAAAAAAAAAGTTAAGTAAATTGTTTTATAAACAATTTTACCAAGAAAAAAAGTTAGGTTTAAAAGTAAATACTAAAAGCTACTTTTTGAAAGAAACTAATCTTTGAATATAAGTTGATGAACTTTATAAGTGGCCTTTATCTACACATAACTTTCAAATAATCTGATACTATCAACATTCCAAAATCAAAAGTCACGATGATCTATAAATATTCCAAATATCACAACGAAAAAATACTATATAACTCCCCGAGTATTATACCACATGCTACAATTATACTCGTTGAGGAAAATAATGCTAATATAGTTTAGTGAGTTGTGGTTTATACATTGGCAATGATAAGTGACGACCGACCCAATAAAACTCTTGTTATCACAAACTTTCATGTTATGTTTGATCGAATTTACAGTTTTGTAACTAGTGTCGATCGAGTAACTGTACGTGACATTAACCTTTTTTCCATTTGGTTTGTGAGTTTTTGTGTAATTTTAAAAGCCGTTTGTTTAAGCGTTAATCTAAACGACTCCCAAATAAACTTTCTCACGTATCCAATCGTCAAATTCTCGATCATTATGATTGTCTCGACGGTCACCACCATCCAAGTAGAACCCACAAGCTACTTCTAGGAAAATCACTCATGCGAGATCTACGGTTTCTTCTGCATCATGAAACAGGACAAGTGTGTTTTTGATGTCTATGGACCGACAGCAAACAAATTTCCATGTCTTTTTATATTTTAATACGGAAGTACTCACTTTAATTATTGTATCGTCTGTCTTCAAACACGTTTTCGATGAAAGCAAGGATATGTTTAATAATAGTGTTTGTAATTTAAAGATTTAGTCAATTTGGTTGAAATCAATGATCGATCATAATGTTTTTGTTGCTTTTAGAATAAATTTGAGGTCAATGACGACAAATTCAGCCTACTAGTCCAATTTATATAGAATAACATGTCACATTCACAAGAAAAAAATATTTCACTTTCACTGCTAGTCAATCCATTTATAAATCAAGATAGTTGTCAATTGAGCTGTGAGGGCTAAGCCAAATTGTAAACAACCTCTAGAGAGAAAGAATCGAACAAAACATAGTCAAGATAAAGACATAACAATAGAGAATTCCTAACTTTTTTGAAGTTATTCAAATTTTACAGGCCAATACTACCGGACAGCTAAACTCTAGTATCAAACGGTTGTCACTAAAGCAAAAGATAATGTAAAGTTGG
The DNA here is from genome assembly GCF_000801105.2 of Raphanus sativus. Classification (NCBI taxonomy): domain Eukaryota; kingdom Viridiplantae; phylum Streptophyta; class Magnoliopsida; order Brassicales; family Brassicaceae; genus Raphanus; species Raphanus sativus. The sequence continues at coordinate 2,253,344 of NC_079515.1, read as the reverse complement.
TAACTAAGGATTCTATACACATTCCAACCTTGGTGTTTGGCTGTGATGGTTAAGAGTTTAGTCACCTTACACTCAAATTAAAATGTCAGAAAGTAAACTTGTCAAATCCATAAACCTGTTTGACATAATATTTTTGTTTGAATGATCAAAGTCGTAGGATGGGAACATCGTATCCTACTCCTATTCTATCACAATCAGTTACCAAACACAAAAAAAAAGAGAATAGAGACTGGTGCAATCGTCATATGCTTAAAATATCATATTATTTAACACCGACCCAAGAGAAGTGTCCATTTTAATCATCAAAATGGAACTAATTAAATTCGGTTTGAAGTCATGATTGTCGATTAGGATCAATCCCGATCATGGATTTAGGCTATCCAAATAGCCGTTTATGATTTGCCTAGTTAGGACAAACAAGTCAGATGATAAAGTATTAAGCTAGGCTTCTTTAAAAGATTTGTAGAAAAGGACTGATCAGAATTATGTCCAATTGTTGGGCATTTGTTGGTTCATCATTTAGGTAGCCACAAGAGTGAGTGAATTAGGAAAGACATAGTAAGCTTATAAGGTTTACTTGTTGGGTTAGAAACTATAAACTCTATTTTTTGTTGTTGTGTTGTCGCTACAAGTTTGCTACTGTGATCTCTTTTCAAATCAGCCAGATGACATTAAATTAAAATTCAGATCAAACCGTGGATCAAAATATAACCGATTCGCTAAACCAGACATTTTGCAATTTTCACCAATAGCACAAGGTCAAAAAATGAAGAAATAATTGATATTAGTACCATTCTCAAAGAGAAAAAGTTGTACATATTACAATTCTTGAAGAAGTCTAGAGGAAACATTAGTTGATCCCTACAATTAGGTCTACTAAAAGATAAAAGATAACGTTTTAAAACCAAAGATAGTTATTCTAGTCCTCCACTTGGATACTTGTTCATCACAACTCACAAGCCTGATTAAAAGCTCAATCTGCAATTCAGTTCACAACCAAAAAGAAAAAGAGAGAGTCAAATATAAGAGACCCAAAATTTACAAACAAACAAGTTTGGTTGTGAGGTTTTTATGATAGAGGAAACCTTTGGATTTTGGAGTTGGCCTGCAAAACATGGCATGATATTTCTTTTGCCAAAACTTCCTCTCCGTTTTTACTTGATACTCCACAAGCTCTCCCGCCGGAGACTCCCTAGCCATGAAGGTGATGTACAACTTGTGGCCGTTCACTCTCGTCACATTAGCCCTCACAATCGATTCACATGTCACACTTGTTCCCTAACAAGAAGAAAAGAGTAATGATTAAATATAAGGCAAATTGGAGTCACATGATTAACATTTGAGAGTATATATAACTTTAACAAACCTTGATGTTGTTGTATTTTTCAAGAGCCAAATCTACCAGGTTTTGCATGTGCTCACGGCCTGTTATCTCAATACCGACGTAGCGTTTATCAAGATCAACTTGAGAGAAGAAGACAGTTTCCCCAGGGTAGCTTTCTCCATCCACGTGGAAACCCTAAACATAATGATAACTTCATGAACAAGAACCTAAGTTTGAATTACTAACCTAACGAAATCTCAGCCCTTACACTTGGTCTAATTAATTAAGAGTCACATCGGAATCCATAAATGTTGTATAGTTCCTCTCTTAGAAAGATGTATCAATAGAAACAAGTCTGAAGTATAACCTTGCTAGGGTACATCTTTGGTCTATACAGACGCATTCGTTGAACTTCCTCCTCGATGGGACACATCCTCTCTTGGGGTTGGTACTCGGATTCATCATCAAAGCTATCGACCTCCCATGCTTGGTCACTTCCGCGGCTAGATGCATTACTATCGGTGGAAGAATCACTGGATATACAATCCTCGTAGCTGGGCATGTGTATAACTGGTAGGAGGGGAAAATAACAAATTTGAGATCAAACAATGCTTGCTTAATGAAAGATGTGTGGAGAAGTAATAAACCCTTTGGTTTAGGAGTTGGCCTGCAGAAGAGGCCGTGAGCTCGTTTTTGCCAGGGCATCTTTTCTGTTTTGGCTTGGTATTCAACAAGATCTCCATCAGGAGTCTCTCTGGCCATGAAGGTGATGTAGGATTTGACTGAACAGGAGACTCTGCAAACAACAGCCCTCACAATATTTGCGCATGTAAGAGACAACCCCTGTTGGCAAAGAAAGAGCAAAAATGGAGTAACAAGAAAGAAAGATTGTTAATTTCAATTAGGGGATATGAGATACAAACGTTGATTTTGTTGTATTTGTGCAAGGTCAAATCAACGTTGTTTTGCATGTAGGCTCGCCCTGTAAGACCACTATTAAAAGGTTCATCAAGATTAATGGGAATGAGTTCTCGGAAGGCTACTCTCCCTGGATAGTTTTCCCTATCCACGTTGAAACCCTAACGAATCAACATTTGGAAGAAAATATATTTATAGTTAGTTGTACGGCACCTAAGTGCCAAGTTTGTAAGTATATTGAAATCAATACAAGAGATCACAATAAGAGAGGTTTACATTGCTCTCGTACATCTGAATCCTGTATCGACGCATCTTTTGAGCTTCCTCATCGTTTGGGTCGATCTTCTTATTGGGTATGAATTCATGTCCATCTTCGAAACTGTCCACGTCCCATTCTTGGAACCCCTCACGGCTGGACACGTCGCCGTCTCCGTCTGTGTCTTCCCTATCATCCTGGCCCTCTCCGCCGCTCCCTGCGTCACCAACATCTTCGATTTCATCCGCCTTGCGCTTATGCTTACTATGAGGCGTAAACTGTTGATTCTCCTCGGAGGTCTCATCTTCCCCGCCGCAATCCATGTTAACCCTAGATCAAACCCTATCACTTTTTCGTTTTTTATTGCCAATGAGCCGATCCATGTTATGTGTTGTTAGTCATCTCTTACACATTCCATATATATTAATAGATCAACAGAAAATCATTTAAAAAAACTAATCATATATATAATGCCTCACTTTTCTCTCCATATAAGGTGTCCACATCAGCAGTTTTTTAAAGTATGTGGGTCCCACTTTCATTTTCGATCTTGGTTTGGGTCTTAAAGAGATATGATTTTGGTTTATGTTCCATAAAAAGCCCAAGTCGTGTATAAGACCATTCGGCCAATATTTAGTCATATGGCCCATTTTTAAAAAAAATCCGACGTTTTTATGTGGCAATCGACTAAAGCTCTGACGTTTTGTGGTTTAGACGAGGAAAGTTTGCCGTTTTGTATTCATTAAACAAGTTTTATGATTAGGTTTTCAGAGTTCTTCTTCTTCGACCCTCACAATCCCTGCTTCTTTTCCTAAGCCTGTAAAAAGATGAGTCTCTATCAACTCTTTACCTCCCGTCTTTTCATATCTATCAATTCTTTTAATTGTGTTCAACGTATACCTCTTAAAGTTTACAATAAATATTTTTTTTCATTAAATTCAATTACAATCTTAAACTCTCCATCTCCCTTCGGATACAATGAAACGGAAAATTTACTTCAACCTCTATAAATTGGGAGAGGGTTGATAGCAGGATGGATCTTCACAGGCGCTATCAGCTTATTTTCTATCTTCAATTGGAGATGGAGCTGCTCATCCTCGACGAACAGGTATGATTCATTTTCTCTGAAATTTCCTTCCTACAAAGCCCAAAGAGATCTATCGAGTTGCTGATCTGCGTGTAACCATTTGATGAATTGCATCCCGAATGATCCCAAAACAATCAGCGCCTACCTCAAAACACAACACTAGGTATCATATTTTTTTCTCTCATCTCCTTTTTAGCCAATAACAAAATAACTAGCAAAGACACTAATCTATGAACTAACTTTCGCAGATGATGAGTAAACCGGCGCCCAGGAGACCTCCGCAATGTGATGTAGATGATCGGAGGACACTGAAGAAGAAGAAGAAGAAGCCTGCAAAAATGTCAGAGGATGCTAAAGCATTGAGCATGATTTGACAAATGTTCAAGTACTGCTTCATTAGTGTTTCTCCTGCCACTCATGAGTTTTGTATTGTTTTAATCTCAGTACTGATCTTTATGCTGGACGTGACTATGATGACCGAGACATGGAAGCGGGATTTGACGATATCATGAAGGAAGAGAGTCGAAGGTAACAACAATATTTTGATCATGAGTTTCTTTCATTTGTTTCTTCTTATATATATATATATATATTGCTCAACGGTTTGTGTTGGACTTGCTCAATGCAGTGCGAGAATCGCCAAAGGAGGAAGATGAAATGGAAGCAAAGCTGATCGCAGAAGAAGAAGAGCGAGAGTGACAGAGAAAGTTGTGGAGGCTGAGGCGTTAAGAAAAAAAGTTAGAAGAAACCTTTTGATCTTTGTCTTCTTTTTATATATATGACTTAGAGTTTAATCTTTAGTGCTTCTCTCGCTCAAATCTCTTTGACCGCTTGAGGCACAAGAGATTTTTAACTTTCTTTTTTCAAATTAAGAATCTTTTGTTCTTGAAACTCTACAATTAGGTTATAGATTGGTTGAGTCACTTGAGGAATCTGTTGATGAACTTCCAAAGTTGGTGAAAGCTTGATTCTTTTTCTTTGTATAAAACCACAGAATGATAAAAGAGTAAAAGAATATATCTTTATTAACGTGGGAGTTACTTTAGTTTTACTTTCCTACAAGTCCCAGTAACATGACTTTTGTGATTCTTTTATCATCTTTTCCTCTTAAAGATCTTTGTTTGAGGTTAAGAAGAAATTGTCTTCCTCTTGCAACAGAGTCGTCGAGATGTTATTCTCCTACTTCTTCGACTCCTCTTGAGGAGAGCTAGAGACTATTCGAAGCTAGCTTAGAAATCGTGGAACCATCCTTTCTTTCTTTTGTTTGGTATTATCATTCTTTTCCACAATCTAAAGATAGTTGAAAGTTTATGCTATGGTATAATTGTCTCTTTCAGTTCAATACATTATAAAACTTGACTCTTTTGGTTTAATTTAGGTTGGACATTCAAACAGATTCTTATAGCTTTTCTGGATCATTTATGTACTCCAGTTTGATTTTTGTTTTCCAGGTTACTGGTGATTTGCAGATATATAATTATAAGGTATGTTATAATTCACATGGGATACATATATGCGTAAATGTATGTTTTTGTAACATAATTAAGTATTTATTATTTATATTTTAATGGACGATAACGGGAAAGATAAAAAATGTTTATGGAGGGGAATGTGTCACCCATGAAATGCTGGTAGAAAGCTATCGAACTTTTTTTTGTCTGTTTGGGTATTAAAGCATAGCAAAACACGTGGTTGGAGAAGAAGTAAAAACTATATAAGATTAGAATAGTTTGCTTAAAGGATCACTCAATCACAATCATCTAAAACCGAATTATGGTCCATTAGTCTCTATGTGATCTGCATATGGACTAATTACGTAAGGAGAGTCGTATAAATTGCAATGGACTAGAGTTCTTTTCATAAGTTGGTCCCGTTTAAGAAACATATCAACGTAATGGTTGTGAGAAGCAACACAAATTAATGGTTTAGAAACATATCAACGTATTCATTTGAGACTTTTTATATAGAACAACAACAATGTTAATGACCCCGCGCTTGCGCGGGGCTACGCCCCTAGTACTATTAAAATAGAAACATTTCTCTGTTGAACAAAAAAAGAAACATCTTCTCTATAGAAATAAAAGTACAATTTCTATCTATCATAAAAAGTTACACTAGGTCCATCCATTACGTCTTCGTGGAGGTTGAACAACAACAGTGCATCTCCTTTCTTATTTTGGTTTCGCTAAATCCACTAGGAATATATAAGTAGTTAATACTCCCTCCGTTTTATAAAAATACATATTTTGGGAAAAAGTTTTATTTCAAAAATATACATTTTAAAACTTTTAATACATTTTTATCTATTAATAATATAATTTCAAAAATACTAATTGCATTTACTGAATTATTGGTTTAAAATGATGGAAAATAGATAATCATTAAAAATTATGCATTTAATACTTAGATTTAATATGTTTTATTAATTTGTATGAAAAATCCAAAACATGTAATATTTTGAAATGGAGAAAGTATCTCTTTGTATGTTTTTGCCACATTTAACTATAAAGACACCAACTTTAAGCAAAAACAAATATTTACAGTTTAGTATATCGATTTGGTTAAAACCAGTGACCGATCATAATGTTTTTGTAGTTTTTTTTTTTTTTTTTTTTGCTAAAAATGTTTTTGTAGTTGGCTAGAGTAAATTTGAGGTCAATGACGAATCCAGCTTATGTATAATAACATGTCACATTCATAAAAACATTTCACTTTCAGTGCTAGTCAATTCGTTCCTAAATCAGGATAGTAGTCAATATTAAGTTATGTGGGCTAAGCCAAGCTCTAAAAAACCAATAGTGGGGGAGAATCCAATAAAATATAATAATATATAGTTGCCAATCCATTGATAAGATAAAGATAACAAAACTTATTCATACATTTTTGGTTAGTTATTCTAGTTTTACGATACATACTACCGGATAGTTAAACTCTAGTGTCGTCAAAAAAAGAGAGGTTAAACTCTAGTACCACAGCTCTTCACAGCTTCGACGTTGCTTCCTTTTTTTTTTGTAACACCGATGTTGCTTCCTCCCTATGGTTTTTTGGGTCTATTTCACATAGTTGACTGTTGGTCAATGGTTTCAGAGTCAAGTTGGTTTTGTATTGGGCTTCTTTTAAATTCTTACCCATTTCTGGATACATGAGAAATCTGGGCTTCCATATATTCTGGCCCACGTTCTAGTCATTTATGAGATATCCGAGAGCTTGTACTCTTGTAAAGGCTTTACTCCACCGGTAAGGAAGTGCAAACCAAATACCATCAACTTTAAAGTAAACAAACACAAAGCTTCGTTTTACATTAAATTAGTGTCTCACTAGAAGTTTAAATTCCACACTTATTGTTTGCTACGAGTTTGTTACTGCCATGTCTCAGACTCTCAGCCTAATTTACCACTATTGCCATTCAGATCAGCCCGATGACATTTAATTAATTGGGATCGTACCGAGGATCAAAGCATAACAGAAGTCTGATATTAGTACATATTACAACTCTTGAAGAAGTCTAAAGGACACATTAATTGATTTATTCCCTACAATGAGGTCCACCAAAAAAGATCAAGATAGATTTTAAAACAAAGATAACTCTTCTGCTCCACTTGGATACTCACAAGCTCAATCTGCAATTTAGTTGACAACAACAAAAAAGTCAAATACATAAAGAGACCAAAATCTACAAAAACATTAGTTAGATAGATAGAAATTACCTTTGGATTTTGGAGCTGGCCTGCAAAACATGGCATGATATTTCCGTTGCCAAAACTTCCTCTCCGTTTTTGCTTGATACTCTACAGGCTCCTCCTCCGGAGACTCTCTAGCCATGAAAGTGATGTACAACTTGTATCCGTTCACCCTTGTCAGATTTGCCCGCACTATTGATTCACATGTCACACTTGTTCCCTTACAAAAAACAAAGAGTATGATTTAAATATAGGCAAACCGTGTGACGTACATGATTAACATTTGAGAGTATAGTTTTAGTTACAAACCTTGATGTTGTTGAGTTTTTCAAGAGCCAAATCTACCAGGTTTTGCATGTGCTCACGGCCTGTAAGCTCAATAGCGGGGAAGTTTGCATCAAGATCAACCTGAGAGAAAAAGACTGTTTCCCCACGGTAGGTTTCTCCATCCACGTGGAAACCCTAAACACAATGGTACCTTCAGGATCCATAAATGTTGTATAATTCTTCTCAGAGTGATTAATTTTATCATAGAAAGATGTGTCGATAACCTTGCTAGGGTACATCTTTGGTCTATACAGACGCATTCGTTGAACTTCCTCCTCGATGGGACACATCCTCTCTTGGGGCTGGTACTCGGATTCATCATCAAAGCTATCGACCTCCCATGCTTGGTCACTTCCGCGGCTAGATGCATTACTATCGGTGGAAGAATCACTTACACAGTCCTCGTACCTGGGCACGTGTATAACTGGAGGGAAAAAAAAAACATATGTTTACACATACACAAATTTGAGATCAAACAAAATGCTTAATTTGAAAGATGTGTGGAGAAGTAATAAACCTTTTGGTTTAGGAGTTCGCCTGCAGAAGAGGGCGTGGGCTCGTTTTTGCCAGGGCATCTGTTCTGTTTTAGCTTGGTATTCGATAAGATCTTCTGCATCAGGAGTCTCTCTGGCCATGAAGGTGATGTAGGATTTGACTGAACCGGAGACTCTGCAGACAACAGCCCTCACAATATTTGCGCATGTAAGAGACAACCCCTGTTGACAAGAAAGAGCAAAAATGGAGTAACAAGAAAGAAAGATTGTTAATTTCAAATACAGTAAGAATTATTATATCACAAGAAGAAGAAACATTTGTTTCAAATTAGCCACAAACGTTGATTTTGTTGTATTTGTGCAAGGTCAAATCAACGTTGTTTTGCATGTAGGCTCGGCCTGTAAGACCACTGTTAAAAGGTTCATCAAGATTAACGGGAATGAGTTCTCGGTAGGCTACTCTCCCAGGATAGTTTTCCCTATCCACGTTGAAACCCTAACATTTACAACAAAAGATTTATAATTTATATGTAGTGATCAAATAGAGAGAGAGAGAGGCAAGGCAAGGGAAGAAGGTATACATTGCTCTCGTACATCTGAATCCTGTATCGACGCATCTTTTGAGCTTCCTCGTCGTTTGGGTCGATCTTCTTATTGGGTATGAATTCATGTCCATCTTCGAAACTGTCCACGTCCCATTCTTGGAACCCCTCACGGCTGGACACGTCGCCGTCTGTGTCCTCCCTATCATCCTGGCCCTCTCCGCCGCTCCCTGCGTCACCAACATCTTCGATTTCATTCGCTTTGCGCTTCCTCTGAGCCGTAGATTGTTGATTCTCCTCGGAGGTCTCCATCACGGTATCGTCTTGGTCCATGTTTCACAAGTTAACCCTAGATCTGGAGATCGATTGAATCTAAAGAGAAAGCTAATAGGGATCGGGTATTATTATTGTGCCCTCAGATTTGTAATATATTAAGAAAACCCCCAAAACAATCTTTTATTTCGTTTAGTAAAGCTCAAAGAATCGTTTCGAGTTAATTAATACCCAACATTTTAATTCGCTTAGTTGAACCCAGCGTCACGATTATCATTTTTTTGTGTGCCAAATTTCATGTTTCATTTCTTTGTTTCCAACATTTTAATTTGGTGTCAATTAAACCCCCGTCTCAAGATTCAAATCTTACTCAAACTTGATATTTGTTGTTATTTTTATTGACTTTTTATCGACTATCCATTTTATTAAATCTAATTTTGGCTCATTGTACAATTGTTTCGGAAAATGACAATATTCAACCTCATTTAATTTATACTAGATCATGATCCGTGTGACCGCGCGGATTTTATTTTTTATTTTTAACATATAATATATATTCTATAATAGTTGATACAATTTGAAATTTGTCCTTTTCACATAATGTGGTTTTATATAGTTTTGAGTTTGTCTAAAATATATTGTTTAAGAACAATGTTAAAACTGTTTTTTCTACTAATAATTTTTCATTGGTGTATTAGAGATATACAGTAAAACTCTATAAATTAATAATGTTGGGACTATACCAAAACTATAAATTTTTATTAATTTATAGAGATTATTAATTCATTGAGATACTAATTGAACCAAAAACTCGATTTGAGACTATGAAATTATATTAATTTATAGAGATATTAATTTATATATTATTAATTTAAAGATGTTATATTGTAACTGTATAGTGAAAACACTAATATAATATCAACCAATACGATTTGGTTTTGACATTGTGTTTTTTGGGATTTTTTCTAAAAGTTTTGTGAATGTCCAATGATGAATATGAAGACAAGTACTTGTACACACATTTTAGTGGGATAAAATGAATATTTTCTAACCTATTAAGTCAGATATAATAAATACAAATTCTCTTGACATCAAGATTTTATGTATAGTAGAATAAACTTGGAGAAGAGGGTTTTCCATATTCATGATTTTTCAAATCTGACAATTTGATTGTGAATATTTGATTGTAACCGAGATTTTAGGCATAGTAGACTCAACTTGGTGAAGAGGTTTTCCAATAATCGTTTTTTTAAGTATAAATTGATGTTTCTGTTACTGAAGTAAGTTAGTGTATATTCAAAGCAAACCTCGATTATTTGAACATCTAAGAAAATATATTCTGATATCTTTGTTATTGAGTTTCAAAAGTTCTATATAAAGCTATTTAAAATTTTAAGATTCATCAGTATTTGATTCCAAATATTTTTTTTTAATTAAAAGGGGTTTTGTATTTAAGATAATTATAGTTTAATGATGGGAGGAAACATGTTCTTAAGTTATTTGGTTAATTAAAATCAATTGTTTAGGAAATAGCCAGACCAAAATAGTCAAAATTGTATAATGACTGGCTAAGGATTCGTGTAAAAAAAAGATTCATATAATATTTGTATCTTTTTGTCAACCTACTCAGTTTAAGTTTGTATAAGTTGATGACAAAAAAAAGGATTAGCGTAATATTTGTATTTTTTTGTCAACCTACTCGTGTAATATTTATATTTTTAATAACATGTGTAATATTTATTTTTGTTTCTATCTATTTATATTTTTATTTTTAAGAACTTAGACTCGTGTTATATTTATATTGGAGATATTTATTGTATTCATTTGACTATAATAAAGGAGAGGGATTATTATATTCTTACTATGATATAATATAAATATGATAATGTGATTATACTCTAACGAAAAGAATATATATCTTGTTTAATAGATGCATAGACATAGATCTTATAGTGGAGTTAAATGATAGATAGTTGATATTAAATTCTTTAAGGAAATATTTTAATGAAAGGTTAGATTAAGAATAATAATGTGATGTCCAATTTAAAAATCCACATAGAAGAAATTATAATGTTTCTGTTTTAATAAGATAGATAGGAAAATAATACAATGTGCATGTCATCAGCCAGATACTGTTGGGTAGAGTTTTACGGAGTCAGGTAAATATTCAATTAAATCAGGTTTCAATATCTAATCTTTACTCCCAAACAAAGGTCCAACATTGATTTGCTATTGACCAAACTTTAAACCATGGTATAATTTGACGATGATGACTTGGATCGGGGTGGTAAAGAAAGCCAAATATATTATATACTAGGGCAAATCCGCGCTACGCGCGGGATTTGATGTATCAGGTTTTATGAAAAGTAAATTTGTGTAAATTTTATTTTAGGTTCAGTTGATTGTGAATGTGATATGTTAAATGATTACTGTCTTCACCAAATTCCAATTATACAACTAAAAATGTCATGAAAGCATTCTTAGTTGTTATTTGAAGCAAAAAGAAATGGAAGAGGTGCTTATGCCTAAATGCATTAGATTTTTGTCTATTAAATCTAATGCATAGAACCCAATTCATGATTTGTTAGACTCAGCATCATTTGAATCATTATTTGTTTTAGAGAAAATATATTTTTTCATAAAAACCAATGAATTCAAGAAATAAACATACAAAAAAATCTATAATTAGTGTATATAATTTAGTCAGCTGTCGTTCTAAAGATTTATATCCCGAATACTATCATAACACGAATTTGTGATTTCCAAAAATATACTTACATTTCAAGTAACACAATTCAAATAGACATTAGGGTCATGTTTTATATCTTAGGTCTTAACGATGAATTAGGATAGAATTCAGTTTAAAAAAAATAGGATGGAACAAAAATAATGAACGCAAATACTACATTCGAGCTACAAATAGTTTTACTATTTTTTTTAGGGGTGAGAGAGGTGCATACAGTCTGTATGAGTTACGTGTGATCACCTAGTGTCGTATTTCTTTTTTTTTATGAATTGTGAACACATCGTCTGTTGTGTGTAAAATAGTAGGGAATATTTGTGAAGCTTGACCTTGTAATTCTTAAGTTGTAGTCGAGGATCAGTGTGTGGTGTGTTTAAAATCGTGGAAAAGTATCAAATTAAAAAAAGAAAACTTTTTATACAATGCATGTGTCTTAGAGACTATGATATTGATCATCTACTCTACCATAATTTGTTTGAAGCTGAAAAATCTTACATAGTTTCATTAGTAAACAGTTAAACATTTCGTCAAGTTTGTACGTTAGGTGTCTCACTATATAGACAACTCTTTCTTTATGTCATCAACACAATTCTCCCCGAAAGAGCTCAAAACACCTTGCAGGAAGATGGGGAAATAATTAGTAACTAAAAAGGAACAAAAAATGTATTTAGTATCCAAGGAACTCACCAGTTAATGTACTCTACACCTATAGCTGCAACTTAGTCCGAGGTCTCTCTTGGACACGGCTTCTACAAAATATCATTGTAACTGACAATCTAATACAACATAGGCAAGCATAAGAACCTTTCTAACAATTTATTATCAGTAGAGATATTAATCAGATGTAACCAATATGATGTTCTTACAATTGAAAAATCGAATGCAGGAAACATAGCCTTGTATTCTGTAAAGCTTCTTCGCATGACACATGGATGATCACCATGCGTTCATAAAAAGGGTTCAAATACTGATCAATCTTAGACTACTACTAAAATCTAATTAGTTGTGTACCATAGTTTCTCTGCGTAGCTCAGAAGGAAGGAAAGGTGGGCTGCATATTGAAGCCTGAAATGGCAGGACGGTCGCTGCTCCCAGCTTTGGCCACCATAAGCTCTGTTGCATACACTCCATTAGTATATTTCCGCCTCTAAAGGACCAACAACAGTTTGTATATTTCAACATTCAATGAGTTTTAATTACCTCTGCTTCCTGCACAACATATACTACAGTTTTTGTGAATGACATGAGATCGATCTTCTTTAACTTGCAGTGCATGCTTCATTTCAGAACTTAAGAATCAAAAGCTTAATAATAGAGACTCACTGGGTCCGTAAGCTTAACAGCAGTGCATGCTCTGTCTCCAAATCAATAACGAATACATATTCATGGTTGCCTGAACATATGAGAATTCAATAAAACAATCAACAAACTGTTTGAAATTGTATGTTAAACAAAAAAACAAACAGAAAAACTTGGTAATAAGGATTCATCATGACTGAATGCCCGAAAATATAATTAGAAACAAATATAAAAACAATCACTAATCTGTTATTGATTGTCTTATTCAGAATATGTCAACCAAAGATTTTTTTTTTGTTCAAACAAAGATCTAAACAGGAATGGTTGGTAACAAGGAGTAAAGACAACAGAAACATTAAAGTGTAATAAAGAAAAAAATCTAGGTACGAACTCAAGCGGAGGAACCAAACAAACCTGGGAATCAAATAGCATCATATCGACTCCCATTAGTTCGCCACCGCGTCGGACGTTCCTAGCCTCCCAATAACGGAGAAACCACACTTGAATAGTGGAGCAGCGGCCGGTTTTCAAATAAAAAAAGGAAGACTGTAACATTAGCCATTCTACTCAAAATAAGATTAGTGGTTTGTGAAAACGAATGCGGAGATCATTCTCATAGCAAGAAAGCCTACCTTTTTATAGTCACAATTCCACCGCCTCTCAAGATTAAAGATTGAATTGAAGAGAGATCGTGGGCGATGGATTTAAGCAACGACTTTAAGAAGATGAACCGTTGCCTTTCAGATTTTTAGGATGAAGATGAAAGAACGCTTTCGAAGCCATATATCGCTCTTGTACGGCAGAGATGAAGAACGGGTTCAGCCCTAATTAAAACGCCGCCTTTCACACTTATATCAGTTCTCTATTCTGTGTGGATCCATTAAGCCCAACATAAAGCATGTACACAAACAGAAGCCCAAATCCATTACCCATTCGATTAAATGAAATGCAACACTTTGAAGACGGGACACATGTCGATTTCACAGAACATTAATTTGTGACCTGGACGTTTCCGTGTCAGCAGGAGAGAATCAACTGTTCTTTATATATATAGATGTGTTATGATCCTATTAAAAATAAGAATAGAGTTATTGTATCGATGACTGATTCCGATGGAAATATATTCCAAAACATTAGCTATGTAGGTAGTTTAGTTGGCTTTCTTTTTTCATTTCTTATTTTACCCTAAACGGGCTTTTAAATATTAGACAAATCTATAATGACATGAAAAATAATATTCTATGAAAAAGTGAAAGTAAATCTAAAAAATTCTGATTTAATTGTATTGATTTTTTTAGTTGGTTATCGCATGTTTAATTTACTTTTTAGCTTAATTGTTAAATAGAAACCACTATCAATGTTTGGCATGTTATAGTCTTATAAATGTATAAACTAACATCAAAAGTACTGTATCAAAATGTAAATATCAAATACTGTTTTGAAATATTAATAAGTAAAAGTTTTATTAATATCTAACATAAATAATAACACATGAATGTACATATGGTTGCAGTTATTTTATAATTATTCTTAACTGCAATGGTTTCTAGGAGCCTCGTAAAGTTTCTATGGTAGAAAACTTAAGGGCGATATTCTTCACTAATCCTGATTCATGATATCATATGTATTTCAAACTATTTAAGCTTTTCATGCAGCCTTCTCTGGTACAGTGGATTGCTCTAAATATTTTGTCTTTTGTTTCATTGGATCGAGATTTGTGATTGTGAATAAGAAGTCTTGAATGAGCTGTGGTCAAGTGGTAGTGAACGAATGTCGGACACTAACACGTTTTAGATTCAATCATCCTACTATGCGAAACTAAGTCATATAGTTATATTCATCTAATACAAATATGAATCCATACTTTATGATCCATTTGAATGCCCTAAAGAAAGAATCCATTTGTCGGCTTGTGACTCCATGGATTCAACCAGGTAAAATAAAATTCTTTTACAAAAAAAAAGAATATGAAGTCTTAATTGTTCTGTGTTTGGTTTTGACTTAAGTTTCATGTCTATAATTGTTAACAGTTTCAAGGTTGAAAATTTAGTAAAAGCTTCCAGGACTTCTAAACTTCTAAGTGAGAAACTTACCAATCTACTTCATATATACTATGTATTTAACTAGCAAATGTGTTAATGGTTAAACTTTGTAATGTGGATATGATCGAACTTTTGAAATTTTACCTTGCTAGTTAGCTACTCAACTTACAAACGTAATAAAACTCGCATACAAAACCAATTTATAAGTGTAGTGTGAGCAAAGCCTTAGTTTTTTTTTTTTGAGAAAAGCAAAGCCTTAGTTAAGCTGAATACAAAATATGGAAGATCATAAGAAAACTGTGAAACATGGATCGGAATATTATTTACTAATAAATGAAACATCACGTTACGGTTTGATATCTCTCAGCCAGAGGATTCATGAAACCACTTGGAAAACATTTTAATTAGCTAGTTCAGTTATTTAAAGTTCAACAAGGACAAAAAACAAATTATATAATTTGATGGTTTTTGGTAACCTAGAACGAGGACTGTGTCATCTTACAAGGTTGGATAGTAGTATGTTAGTTGGTGGACGAAACAAAACAGGTTATCCTTTTGACCCTAAAAATATATTGGAAGGCTGTCACATGTAACATCACAGAGAGGTCAATTTGTTGAGTTCCTTTATTGACGTTACGTATCATAATAAAGAGGAAATACGTGACACCTACACAACTCTTGAATCTCTTATCCTACTCCGTCAGATAACTGACTGATAGAAAGTTTATAGGAAGTCTGAATTTATGTGTGTAATAACCTACGGACAAAAAACAAACGTTTTACTGGGTTCTGTCAGCTCGTTTATCGATATTCAAGACTTAAAATTACAGAAAGGTGCTAAAGAAAGAGAACTATAAAAGAAGCAAATTAAATAAAGACGTCCATGCATATGAGCTAAACGCACCCTTCATAGGCATGTGTGTGTGTAAGTTATAGAAAAATTAAGAAATCAACGTATCTCGCGTTGTATTACTTTAAACAGCAGGCTATCCAGACGTGCATTTCAACAGGAATAGTTGATAATCCATGCACTAAACTATACCGACTCGAGAATCATGCATATGATACTAAAATCATATACATAATTTGTTACTAAATATTTTTAAGATATCGGTTGCCACTACCTATTGACAAAATTATATTTCTGGAATTTAAGATGCTAAGAAATCAAAAAGACCGAGATAAAGATAGTTGTAACTTTTAAACAAAACAAATGAATATAAAGCGGTGGGGGGGGGGGGGGGGACAATAGAAAAGATATGGCAGAAGATGAACGCTATTTTAAGGTTTGAAAACTAAGCAAACATATTTTTTGTCAACTTCTAAGCAAAAACATATATGGCCTGGAAAGAAGATGAACGCTATTTTAAGGTTTGAAAACTGAGCAAAAACATTTTTTGTCAACTTCTAAGCAAAAACATATATGGCCTGGAAACCATATATGTAGGATTACTCTATATATAATGTATTTTGCATAGTGTATAAATGTATAATATATAGAAAGCTTCTATATGTATATACTGAAGATTTACAGATATATAGTTAACCAAGACGAAAAATGGGTACGACGTGATTACGACAAATTGACAAGTGAAGTGTAGACCATAGTTAGTTACGTGAAACCCCATTTTCCTTCCATGCGGAATTTAGGATTTAAGCTGTTTCAGGAACGAAATGTTTTTTATCCTCGCTCTTACATAGATTATGATGACTAACTAGTAAGTAGTATACTCTTGATAAGCAAAACCAGTAGCGAAGCCTATTCATTGGAAGTTGGAAGTTGGAACTTGGAAGGGGGTCACTTGACCCTCATGGCTTTATATTTTTCTTGTTTGTATGCTTAACTATATATATAAGTATATAATATATGGTTCAGTTTGTACCACGTAAGCATGACCCACCTCCATATAAATTAAATTATTGGTCACTGTACACCTGGATGTTAAAAAAAAAGGTCATTGTACACCTTTGAATATTTATTTACCATTTTATTTCACATTTTTTCTTTTTATTTTATTCACATTTGATAGACTTTTCGTAAACTTTTATCTGATATGATTATGCATGCAAAATCGTTGATGTCTTGGATCGTTCAGCAGGGCCGGCTTATAGTAGGGTGAAGCGGCCGCTTAAGGCAGCAAATATAAGAGGGTATATTTTACTTATATTTTTTTGACTTTTTATAGATAACTAAAATTTGTAAGATTTTTTAGCTAAAATCATATTTATTTATTTTTAAAAAATCATATTTATAGTCATATCTAAATGAAGAATAGCATTTGTTAAACCTCTTAACAGTATTTATAAACTTCTATTAACAAATGTAGTAAAAAGTATAGTAGTTAAATATATTATTAAATTTTTATAAGGAATTTCTATTTTAGATTATATCTAATTCATAATTAAAAGTTAACTACAAATATTTTTTTGTGCCCCCAATCTTTTAGTTGGTGATGATTAGATAAATTGTAAATATATTTGTAAGTTTTTAAAATAAGAAGCACTACTAGAATTAATAATATAATAAACTTTAAAAAAAATTAAGCGGAAACTAAAGAAAACAATTAGAATAAAATACAAACTCATTTTGAAGAAAATGAGATGCTAGCTATTTTAAATGCCCTATTGATAGTTTGAAAGCCTATAGAAATATTTGAATTTTTGAAGAAAATAAAAGGTATCTATAAAAAATAAAAGTTGCTTATTGTATATTACTAGTTGCATAG
The DNA here is from genome assembly GCF_000801105.2 of Raphanus sativus. Classification (NCBI taxonomy): domain Eukaryota; kingdom Viridiplantae; phylum Streptophyta; class Magnoliopsida; order Brassicales; family Brassicaceae; genus Raphanus; species Raphanus sativus. The sequence goes on along the minus strand of NC_079515.1, from coordinate 2,235,633 downwards.
CCCCCGCGCAGGCGCGGGGCCGGTGACGTTGTTGATGTATCGGGTGATTTTGTGTATGTGATTTTATCCATTAATTATGCCCTTTAATATTTACTGAATGTTGTTTGATGATTATACCAAGAATAGTAAGAAATGAGACAATGAATTTTGAGTTTGAAACATGAAATTATTTTTTATTATTAGCTTGTTTTGGCTCATAAATTACTTTCCCGACACTGAAAAACTTATATTTGTACGTAGCCAATGATTAATGCAAAGACAATGAAATTTATGGCCGCAGGTGAGTGTCGAAATATTGGTTACATTGGTGTAATTCTCAAAGCATATGGTGCATAGATGGTTTTCCTCTTCGGTTGTCGGGTTGCTTCTAGGTCCGTGATGATTAGATCAACGTCAAGTCTTGCGGTTGCATTTAGATTGTAGTCTCTAATGGCGAGAGTAACTTGAAGATGTTGGGATATAATATTATGGTTTTCCCTCATTAAATTCATCACATATTGGTTAGTCTCCTCAATAAGGAATGTAGAGTCGGGATGATGAATGTCATGATATGATAACATGAAATCTACTGATTCAGCGACTGAGTCATTGTAATTACCTTGATTGTCAAAAATTGATGATACCTGGAAATCGATGACCGATTTATGTGTGTTTGGTCTTTGTATATAGACATGGAGTAATTGTATAGGATTTGCTCCTGTTGATGTTGTTTGGTGTGAGAGTCGATGGATAAGAAGTGAATTGTTATTCATGTTTGTTTTTGGTTGTGAAAGCTTATCACATTGTAGATATGTGTTAGGAATTGATGTTATTTTTGCCTATTTATTTTTATGTTTGTTTATATAGTGTATTTATTATGATGTTGAATATTGAAATTAATGTTCTAGTATTTAATTACGGTGATTTATTGAATTCTTCTTGTTATGAAGACTAATTTTCTCTTTGTTTATTATGATATTTAAAATGGCCAAATAAGAAGAATTGTAAATTCTTCTCATAACATTAATCTTCCATAAAAAATATTAATATTTTTATTTGCAAAAAATGTTGACCTTCACAATTGCTTAATGTATAGCTTTACTTTCAAATTTATCGAAGAAATATCTTGAATACAAAATGAGGATTCTATTCATATTGTTATATAAACGTTTATTTTAGTGGTTTATTTGAGCTGTGGAGTTTTTTTTGTTGTCTTTCTAATTATTTGAATTGTTGATCATAAAATTGAATCTGTTTTCCCTAATGTTTTATTGTAAAGTTTAGTAATCGTGGTTTAAAACGTTGGGCTCAAATACAATGAGCCTTTTCTGAACTATTGTATTGGAAAAAAATAAAAGTATGGTCTTTGTTGTTTCTTCCGTCTTCGGGAGAGCTTCACATCTGCGATTTTTTTTCCTGATATGGATAAGTGTGTGAGTTTGGAGGGCGCAAGCGCGGGGTTATGAACAGAGTTTCATCTCAATATTTGCTAGAGTTATTGTAGTGTGAGTTTTGCGTTTTCGGTCGATCATTGTTTTTCAAGTTTTTTTTAATTGTTATAGGGTTAGAGTTATGATACAGATTGTTCTCCCTTTATAAAGGACTACTCTTTCTTAGTAATATGATATATATAGTTCGTAGTATTGCTTGCTGTGTCACTGATAATTATTGTTTGTTTGTCTTTTCTATTTGTTCCTTGTACTGTTGAGAGTACATAAATTAAATTAAAGTTGTTGAGAGTACATTTGTTTCTGGATTTTTTTTCTTCATATTAATTGTGTACGTTGTATGTATGTATTCTCTTTATTATGTTTGTTATATTTTTTTATTTTATTTTTAAATTTGTTGCTTTTACAGAATCTTTAAAACAAATACATGAAAACTTGTAGAAATAACTATAAATTGAGTGATAATTCTGAGTGTTTGGACCTTAATGGATTTGCAACAAATTTATGTATTTCTCATAAGAAGACAATAGCATTGGTATGTTGCTTTTACAGAACCTTTAAAACAAATACATGAAGACTTGTAGAAATAACTATAAATTGAGTGATAATTCTGAGTGTTTGGACCTTAATGGATTTGCAACAAATTTATTATGTTTGTTATATTTTTTTATTTTATTTTTAAATTTGTTGCTTTTACAGAACCTTTAAAACAAATACATGAAGACTTGTAGAAATAACTATAAATTGAGTGATAATTCTGAGTGTTTGGACCTTAATGGATTTGCAACAAATTTATGTATTTCTCATAAGAAGACAATAGCATTGGTATGTTGACATTGAACATGTAAGCTATTTTCACAAGACAAAGGAGTGAGCATGTGAAGATGCTGTTGTCGCATTTGTGTATGTCTGGATTTTCTCTTGTATCTCTTGGTGTGCATGTGTTTGTTTCTCTTTAATTTGATGGGTAATATGTAAACAAAAATCGTTGTTTGTTATATTTATCAGAGTTCATAATTTACTCAGCTTTTTTCGTTTATGTGATTTCACTGATCTTGGTTGTCTTCTTCGTCTTCTTCATAAGCATCTGCGAAAATATGTTAATAAATTGTTAAATAACAGGTTGTGTAGTTTGTATTTGTTTACCTGACTCGATTATATGTCGTTGAGTTTTAGTTAAGGTGTTTGGTTTGGTATATTTGGTTTGAAGTTTATTTGTAAAATTAGACAAAAGAGGTGATCATTAATGATTCGTTTTTTTTGGACTCTAGTTTTTGGATTCTAGTTTTTGTTGTTTTGATTATTTGGGTTGTTGTGGTTTATTTTAAGCTGTAAATTAAAGGTTCGTGTGAAATTAGTTTGATAAATAAGGGAAATAAATAGACGACCACAGATCTTGGGTAGGAAATATTTTTGATCATTGACGTTAGTACAATATAGACAGTAATTGTGTGTTGATTTTTTCTGACTGGTCATAGAGGATACAGATAATGACTCGAGTTGTTTCGTATGTGAGGTCCGAGTCCTGGATAGAACAGATTTGTCCAACCACATGTGAGTTTAAATATCATTTATAATATCAAAATATAATATAAACCATAATACATTTATAGGCCCGCCTTCAGAGAAAGCCCAAGAAGTAATGACTTCCAACCGTCATAAATATATATTAGTTTCGGTCATCAATGTATAAATTATCCATTAGTTCAGTGGTATAAATGGTAGAAGTTATATCTTAGTAACCTGGGTTCAAACCATGGATTTAACACTTTTTAACATTTTTTTTAAAGTGGACCTCACAAAAACGCTGACGTGTCGCTTCAGGAATGATTCAAGTGCCTCATTATAGTATAGATTGACCACTTTAATATCGGTTGCAAAAACCAAAATAAAATTTTCGAAACTGAAACTGATAAAAATTATCTATGATGTACCCAGGGGCGAAGCTAGGTAGAGTGATATGGGTGCACGTGCACCCAGTAGATTTTAAGGATTTAACGTTTTACATTGGAAAACTAAGATGTAAGTGGTTATGTTGCACCCACAGTTTCTCAACAACCTAGGTTCAACACCCACCAACACTAATTTTATAAATAATTTTGCACCCAGTTAAAAAAAAGTCTAGCTTCGCCACTGGATGTACCATGTTATCAACTGCGCGAGATATTATGGTTGAGATATTTGACTACATGAATTAAGTGAATGATTTTGAATGAAAAAACGCAAGCATATATATAATCTTTAATTATATTTTTATAAACATTTTACGAAATTAGATTGTTTTAAAGAATTTTATTTTATATATTACTATTGTTATTTGATTTTGAATAACATATATAAAAGGCATAATATTTTGAATTGGCTTGGGCATTGTAAAATGTTGAACCCGCATCGTTCATGTATATTAATTTTCTTTCTTTTTATTGTTATGAATAATTAAATTTCCAACTGGTTTTCCAGAAAATGTACTGCAAGTTCTTTTGATATCATTTACGTTTTATTTCCACCTTAAGAACAACGATTTAAGTTAAATATAACAATCAATTAATCAGGTCACTAATATATACATCTAGATTCTAGATAAATATGTATGCTTCTATTTATTAACATTTAGAATTTTTATTGGTGAATAACAAATTCGTGTATTGTATAAAAATATGATTAAATACTTCTAAGAGTCCACATATTTATATCACAAAACAGTGAAATTTATATAGTTATGACAATAAATGATTTTATTTTCAGTTCTTTATTTTTATAACTAACAGTAAATTTAAGTTTTATTTTCTTAAAAACAAAATTAATTTACTATTAAAGTTCAGATTATCATACAATTGTATTCGTATTAACTGAAGTAAAGTGTATTTCTGGCTTGGCAAATGAACATAAAACAACATTTGTAAAGAAGAAAATTTAGTAATATCGCACTATTTTTTTCAATATCCGCTACTATATATACCTCTTTTGCAGTCCTTTTTTCCAAATTTGATGAAAAAATTCATCAAGTGCAAATGCACAAACACTGGAACGGTTAATCACTTGAAAAATATATCAAGAGTCATTCATTCTGAGACTCTTAGCCAAATGAAATAGACGTCAGTGAGCTTGAAGATATTTTACGGACATGCTTGATTTGATCGTGAAATAAAAAGAAAGGGACTTTTGCTTTGTGGTGTGTAACGTAGATAGATATATATATCCTCATATATTTATGATAACTGTCTTTTAAATAGGGATTTAGTTGTTGATTAAAAAAAGGGTTTAGTTATTGTCAGAAAAGTGATTTGATTATTGTATTTAGATCACTCGTGATTCTCTTACACGCTCCGATAAATAAGTCTGATAACTTGTAGACTCAAATACTAAATTAGGTTTTTGGTACTCGAATCCTAATGATGACTTTTTTTTTTTTGGTTTTTATATCAGAAAAAGGCTGAGCTTAATTGACTTCCTAATTTTCTTCAATGAACATAATTCTGTTTTTACCAAGTTAGTTTTAACATTATTTTCATGAATCTTACAAAGCTAGTGAAAACAAAGCAGAAAGAAAAAAAGTAAACAACAACATTTTTCTACTAACATCCGATATATCGTGTAAAGTTAGATATCCATTTCAAAAGGTATAATCTTGTGAAACAAATAATGTTTAGATATAACTTTTTTTTTTTTTTAATTCAGTGTGTTGATATAACACATAGAGATATATCGATGGTCTCGTTAACGTTTTCTATATAATTTATATCTACGTTATTAATTCTCTTTAATACATGAAAAAATAAGTTTAAGCGAGTGAAAAAGTGGATAAGTTTGAGGCGAACAAAAAAGAAGAAGAGGAAGAAGAAGACAAAATTGGGCAAAAAAGGAAGAAAGGCGGTTTGCTTTTTGTTTCAGTGGGTCTGTGTAGGGTATTGAAACCCCCTCCTTCTTCTTCCTCCTTCTCTCTGGCCGCGCTCGCTATCGCAAACTGGTAATTATGTTCTCTCTCTAAGCTTGCATTCCTTCGTTCTTCATACCATTCTTCCGAGAACTTGTGGAAATCTCTTATTGAGCTTTTCGTTTCTGTGGGTCTTTTACTTTTAGGGCTTTGCAACCCCTCCCTCCTTCTCTCTGGCTGCGCCGTCGCTCGCTAACTGGTAATGTTTACATTCTCTTTCTTGATTTCTTTCCGTCTTCTTCATCATCATCCTTTTTCTTCGAAAACTCTTTAATGAGCTTTTGTTTCTGTGGGTCTATTAGCTAGGGTTTTGAAACTCATCCCGTCGCTAACCGGTAATGTTTACATTCTCTTTCTTACTTTCTTCATCCTAGCTCATATATTTATTTCCGACAACTTTTGTGAAAATCGCTTAATGAGCTTTCGTTTCGGTGGTGGGGTCCTTTAGGGTTTCGAAGTCCCTCATTTTTTATTCTAATCAAAACCTGTGGAAATCACTTATTGAGCTTTTCGTTTCTGTGGGTCTGTCTTTCTAGGGTTTTGAAACTCATCCTTGTCTCCCTCTGTTAAATGTTTTCTCGCTCTTTCTTTCTTGCGTGCTTTCTCTTTCCTTCTTTGATTTTTTGCTAAAACTTCTCTTATTGAGCTTCCATTTAATTTCATTCTTCCAGAAATGGAAGATCAACAACCACCGATTGGAGCTCCACCCCGTAGAGGTCAAAACCAACCAAACCAGATCTTGCGTGACGCTGCTGAAAGAAGAGCTGAAGCGCAACGTCAACAGGCAGCAGCAGCAGCCGCACAAGCCCAACAAAACCAGCCAAATCAACCTGTATGTGTTCAGATTTGCTTTGTTTTTATATTTTTCTAGGATTGCTGGTATATGATATTTGTATTTTCTATATATAGTTGACATTCCAAATATTATATATGCTTTCAGATTCGCTTGTATATTTCTAGGATTGGTGGTGGTGTATGATTTGTATGTTCTATAGTTGACATACAAATTATAGAAATATATGCTTTCATCAGATTCGCTGGATGTATATTTATAGGATTGGTGGTGGTATATGATTTGTATGTATGTGTTCAAAATGTGATTCCAAATTTGCTTTGATATATATTTAGGAGTTTGGTGGTCGATATAGCATACTCAAAAACTGGATATCGATCATTGGCTTGATAGGACCCATGATAGAGCAAAAAGAAGGTAAAACTTAGTTGATATATTAGCATTGATTATTATAGATTATCATATACTAAATTGTTTTTTTCGTTATTTGAAACTCTCTCAGCCATATGTTGGGCTGTAGTATTGGCTAGGCTAATCGAAGTTGCTCACAACATTACGGCTGTCAACCCTCTCTCATTCATTCAAATTTCTATCCAAGACTTGGTTAGCAAAATCAAAACCAAAGAAGAAGATAAGGAAATCACAAGTCTCAAACGAGTTTTCAAAGTGATTAGTCATCCTGGTATCAAGAAAGTACCCACTACTCGTCATGTAAGCACATATTTATCTGAAATATAGATTATTTACTATTTCTTTATTACATGTTTCTAAATTCATTTGTGGTTCTCGTAGGTTAATCCTGAGAAGACAAAGACGGTCAGTTGGAATTTCGATAGTGAGGAAGCTGCAGATATGAATTTTATCTCAGCAAGGCTTGAGACTTCTCCGGTGGGAATCATAATTGACGTGGATAACGAGTTCTACGCACTCACAAACGTAAGCTTAATGTCAGTTTTGCTGTGAATGTATGAACATGACTTCTGATTTCTATTGTACTGTTGTTATTTTTCAGGGATTCTACAGAATTAGAAACATTCCTGGTGCAGAACGCAGACATGCGTTGATTGTAATGGCACGTGGACTCACCGAAGATGGCCAACACTTCCTAATTGTTCAAAATTCGTGGAAGAAGTCGTGGGGTGTCAATGGGTATGGCAGGCTAATACTAGCTGATGACATGACTTGTTTGGCCTTCTACCCTCTGATGTAAGTCTCTTTGTACCACGGTGATGTGTTGGATTTAGAAACTGCTAGTGTGTATACGGCTGGAGAGAAGACTATAAGAGGGAGTTATGTTTGTTTTATGAGTACGTTTGAAACATTCCGTAATCAAAACATGAAAGCATCATTGTAGTTAATCGGGTTGACAGGAAGAAACAAAATATGTGGTCCTATTTTGTTTGCATATTATTTCTCGCGTCAGAGACAAAACAGAGCCAATCCAAGCAATTATATATGTCCCCTCTGTTTTCTTACACTCAGATTATCTATATTCTTTTTTTTTTCTGTCTCTTGACTCCTTTTATTTACAACTGGAATAAGCCTGAAACTTCCTGATCTATTAATCTTCATGCTGGTGTTATTGTTGACAAAGACATACATGTACCACCCCATGATGAAAAAGAAAGCCCAATACAAACCCGATTATACCCTTAAGAGATAAGGATTAATATAGTAAGCACGTGTCTTAACATTTTAACACTAGGTTTGAAAACATCCGCTAAGTTAACACGTATCTTGGACATGGCACGACGTGTGTTAACGTTTTAACACTAGGTTGAAAATATCCGGTGAGTTAACACGTATCTTGGACATGGGCACCTCACCAGTGATCGAAGATCCAATCTACACATATCATGCATTGTTCGCTATCGGGAGCTTGATGCTCATGCAGAACTCTCGATAGATTCAGATACACCCTCGAATTTAAAAGTTCTAGTTCTGCTTAATTTACTCTATAAATAAACCGAATAAATTCATCATATTACGACTCATAACCATAAAGAAAGACTTCTTGTTTTCACTAGAGGAAGAAACACAAGAATCCAATCCAATCAAAACACAAACGATTTGGCTCTTTTTCTTTAAGAAGAGATTCAACGTCTGAAGAGGAGAAATTAAGGATAAACCCAAAAAGGCAAACTCGATAACCATAAAGAAATTTACATTCGGATAAAGCCGAAAAATAAATTCAAAATAGAGTGGAACAATAACAAACTGAAATATCGGGTTCTCTCTCCTCTTTTAGAGAGAGGTTTTCTCTCTCGATTCTTCTGTATCTCTTACCAATCTTAAATTTTTCAGAGAGGGGAGATCGGTTGAGGATGAGAGAGTTCCTGGGTTTTGTACTCCGGCTAAGGTTTATCTGACCGGTAGCTGGTTCCGGCGTTCTCGTCTTCAATTCCGATGACGAACGACTGGCTTTTGTTTCTGGGTTGCGGCGGCTTCTTTACCGTCGCTTCGCCGGCTTCTGATTCCGTGTCATGCCTTCTCGGTTTTGATGGCGGTTTTGCGCCGGGTTTATCCCGGTTTTAGTGACTGACGTTTCGTTTCTTCCCCTTCGCAATTGACTCTCCTCCTTTGGTCTCGATTCTCGTTGTCTGAGGGATGATTGAAGATTGATTCTGCTGGAAACGTGGGTCTAGTGAGCGACGTGATTCCCGGATGAGATTCCGGTGAAAGTTTTGGTGATAAAGTGGGCGCAGTGATTTGTTGACGGCGTGCTCCGGCGAAACACTTGTCGTTTCGTTTTTCTCCGGCGAAGATCTCGGCTTTTGGTTGCTGATAGTGTAGATGGATGACACGTGGCTCGTGTGATCGGTGGTGGTTAGCACGTGGACGCGTGGGTGATGATATGTGGACGCGTGGCGTTTGGAAGACGTCGTGTGGTTTCGGGCTTCGGTGTTAGGCCCGTTTCAGATGCCCTTATGTCGGGTTTTCGGTTTCTTTGTAATTAGGCCGGTTTGGTCTTTTGTTTCGGTTTGGACTGGGCTCATTTCTGGGCCTTGTCCTATAATATAATAACAATAGACGGAAAAAAAAAATAACAAACTGAAATGGGATGGCGACCAACTACCAAAAAGCCACTGCATGTTTTTTTTTTGGTCACAAGCCACTGCATGTTATTGCTTCTAATTTCTAACTGCATCAGTATTTACCTTTTTTGTTTTTCTAACGATCTGCATCAGTATTTAGTATTTATACTTCTTTTGAAGACTATATTTAGTATTTACTACACTGTGAAAATAAATATAACCTAATTAATATCCAATTGCGAGTATTATCTATTAATGTTTTTAAAACAAAAACTATTATCCATTTGCTAAATATTTGTCTGTTGATATCCGTTTACTGAAAACTACTCATGTCTTATTCCATGCTTTGTGTCATGTATTTATAGCAACTGCAATAAAGTAAACCGAGGAAATGATCATGATTGCTTACTATATTATAACACATGGAATATGTTTTAAGGATTAACTAGATTTTGATCCGCGCTTTGAAAGCGCAGGTTTATTTTCTTTTATTTTTTTTTTAAATTGACAAATATTTAGTAAATATCATATTTTCATATATTTGTTTTTTTATAAAATACTTAAGCTTTTTATCTCTTTTTATCGTGTTTCATTTTAAATGAGTATAGATCTGAGCACAATATCCGGATCTGAAGAACCAACCCGAAACCGACCCAAAAATCACGGTCCCGAACCCGATCAGACCCATGATAAATATCTGAATGAGTTCTAAATTGCTATATCCAAAGAACAGGTCCCGAACCCGATCTAAAATTTTATAATACCTGAATGGGGTTTAATTTCAAAACCCGAAAAACTCGATACCCGAAAGAACCGATCCGTACCCGAAAGGGTACCCGAATGTCCAGGTCTAATGAGTATTTATGTTTAGAAAATTAAACTTTATTTTTAATGAATTAAGTTGGTATAACTCTAATAAATTCATTTTATTATGTGGTTAATTTTTTAAATAAAAAAATTATATACTTTTAGTAAAGATTTTTACTTTTCAACGAAAAAAATCAATTTTTTTTATGAATGCTTAAATTATATTAAAAACATAATAACTAAGTGATTATTTTTTTTACTACACAAAATATTAAGAATGGTTGAAAAGAAATTATTAGAACTTGGAGAAAAAAATAAGAATTGGATCTGATTTCTTAATCAGCCCAAATGGCCCAAGAGAGATTTGATGTGGACAGTGGGCTGGATCAAAAAAAATGACCCAATATGGATATGTTATTAATATTACTTGATTGCCCTTAATCAAATATGTAATGTTAGTAAAGAAGAGGATATTTTTAGTAAAAAATCCAATATGATCCTGCTTTAATAGTATAGACTAGATTTTGATCCGCGCTTTCAAAAGTGCGGGTTTATTTTCTTTTATTTTTTTTTAAATCGACAAATATTTTGTAAATATCATATTTTCATATATTTGTTTTTTTATAAAAGATTTAAGCTTTTTTTTTATCGTGTTTCATTTTAAATGAGTATAGACCTCAGCACAATATCCAGACCCGAAGAACCAACCCGAAAACCAGGGTTCCAAATCCGATCAGACTCGGGATAAATATTCGAAAGAGTTCTAAATTGCTATATCCGAAGAATCGGTCCTGAACCCGACCCGAACCGAGAACCGAATGAGTACCCAAAGATATCCGAAATGTGAATATATATCTAAAAATATATGTTATAATTATATTTATAATTATTTTAATATTTTAAATTAATATTATAAGTTAACTATAGTAGTTTTTTTCGATACTTTTAAGTATTTTTGGATAAAATATGATAGTTTGGATAAAAGTTTACCCAAAAAATTGTATAGAATGGATATTTCTGGTCACTTTTGGTTACTTTTGAGTAATTTGGATACAAAAATTTGAACCAAACAGGATACTTTGGTTACTTTGAGTACAAATAACCGAATCCGTTTTAGATACTTTGGTTATTTGGTTATTTTTCAGGTTTTCATGCATGAGAACCGAACCCACCCGATCCCGGAAAGACCCGACCCAAACCCGACCCAACATTTTATAATATTCGAATGGGGTTTAATTTCAAAACCCGAAAAACCCGATACTCGAAAGAACCGATCCGTACCCGAATGGGTACCCGAACATCCAGGTCTAATGAGTATTTATGTTTAGAAAATTAAACTTTATTTTAATGAATTAAGTTGGTATAACTCTATAAATTAATTTTATTATGTGGTTAATTTTTTAAATAAAAATTATATACTTTTAATAAAGATTTATACTTTTCAATGAAAAAATCAATTTTTTTATGAATGCTTAAATTATATTAAAAAAATATAATAATTAAGTGATTAATTTTTGTTCACTGCACAAAATATTAAGAATGGTTGAAAAGAAATTATTTGAACTTGGAGAAAAATTAAGAATTTGATCTGATTTCTTAATCGACCCAAATGATCCAAGAGAGATATGATGTGGACAGTGAGCTGGATAAAAGAAAGATCAAATATAGATGTGTTATTAATATTATTTGATTGTCTTTAATGAAATATGAAATGTTAGTTAGAAAATGGTATTTTTAGTAAAAAGCACAATAGAATTCTGCTTTAATAATATAGATATAGCAATCACTTGTCTTTTTTGACCATATAAAATAAACTATTCAAACACAATTATTTCCTATATAGTAAAGCACAAGTCACTTCAACAATTAAATTATAACACACGGTATATGTTTTGAAAAAATAATAATGTCAACAAATAATTTAGGATTCTATTGTTTTTCGACATCCGATAACTAAATCCTTAAAAAAAATCAGATTATCAACACCACGTTCAGAAAACCATCAACACCACGTTCAAGAATCAAGAGTAATGATCATGATTCAAAATTGTCGTATCTTCAATATTTCATCAGTTAATTTTATTCATTGTTTGATCTTCTTCTCTCTGCGTTTTCTCATAGCTTCATTTTTTTAAAGGCATTCATTCATGTATACAAAGATAAACGTCAAAAATACAGACTAAAAAGAAGAAGAGAACACATATACAGACACAGAAAGAGGGATGCTTGAAATAGAAAACCAGCCAAGGTAAAAGAGAAGATAGCAAGGTAATATGATATTCATCACATCGTATTCTTCGTTTTTTGGAATGAGATTTTTGATTCATGCAAAATAAAATTCCACACAAGTTTATGACCACTTTTAATTTTGATTCAGTTTCCTTCTATTCTTAATCAGTAATCTATTATTTTTTTTGTTTTTGCATATTCTAGATAAGAAATAGCCTCTGAGTGCTTTCATAACTTATTTCTTCAATAAAAGAATAGCAAATCAAAGTTTTGTCACTAGTGCAGATAACAAAATATATTTAAACTAAAATTATTTGATCCATATAGTGTATTGAGAAAAGAGAAGGAAGAATACAAATTTATGATTGGGTGGAACTTTTCGGCAAATGAAGGTTAGAAATCCAAGTTAGTAAAACTAATTTTTTTGAGGTTAGTGAAACTAAAAAGGGCCAAACTCTTCAATGCTCAAATATTCATCTTGTTAAATTTCTTTTTTAAAATAATTTTCTCTTCTAATAAACGTATTTCAAGTTTCTGCATAAACATGACGCTGAATTTTTTTTTTTTTTGACGAACATTTTTCAATTTAAAAGCAGGAGAATACAAAAAATACAGGCCATGGGCCTTAGTGTTTTGTTAGTTAGCCTACTAATTAGCCCCACATAATAGTTTAAACCCACATATTTGACAGAAGCCCAAATGCAATGGAGCCCAAAAAAGAGAGGCGAGACAAATCGAAACCGGTTAGTGAGGGGAGGAGAAGCGACATGCATAGTTTTCACCGATGAGCAGAGATGATCTTGGTAATCAGGGAGCAGTAGACAGCCAAGCTAGCATCATCTGAGAGCAGAGAGTAGGATTTGATTCACGAAGGGCCTGTAATCAGAGAGTAGGATTCTATGACGCTGAATTCTTTCTGTAGAATACCTTATATAGGCTGTTGTATTCTACATATAAGTCATATTTATGCTACCTTTCTGCTTCTACTTAAACACGGCATTGAATTCGTCACTGATCAGTATGTTGCTTGACTTGATGTATCTGTGAACTACTTTTGGCTCAATTGCTTCATGCAGATAAGCAAGACTACACAACAGTGATACACAGGATGAATAGTATGCATGGCCGAGCACAGCCCAATAAGATTACGGTTGTGTAAAGATAATTTCATTTTTCCAAATTACGTTTACCTACATCTTTAGATATTGAAAAACTTATATGGTCAAAAAAGAAATTGGTAATCTTTTAAAATTATTTATTTATTTATCTAAGATACAAATATCATTTACTTATTAAATGAAACATTTGGTCATTTTACTGTTTAAAAGCTATTTTGTGACTAAAAACTTGAAAATGGAAATTCTAAACATATTTCTCTACATTATATATATTTTAAAAATATATTCATAAAAAACAGCGTCCGTGAAACCAAGTCGTATTATATAATGGAAAATCCGATGATTAATGTAGTATTAGCTCTTTGAATAGCTTAACCAACACGCAAAAGACAGAAAACGATCACATTCACATTTGTAGACGTAACTGAAATAGAGAGTCCATTGATAAAGAAAATAGGTAACTGATTCAAGAACAAGAGGGGTCTCATCAAGGAACAAGTAGTTCACCAGAGACAAAAAAAAAAATTACAAAAAAAAGTTTGATCAATAAAGAAAACTTAAGGTTACAGTCATAAAGAGAGAGAACATAAATTTAAACTCTTTAACAAGCTTTACAGCTACGCCTGCAGTTTCCAGGGAGCTCTGGAGTTCCCACCATATACTCAGGGTTCTTTGCGCATTCTCCAAGCACTGCCCATCTTTCACAGCTCTCGTTTGCATCCGAACAGCTACCATCATGCGTCACAATCTTATCGAACGAGTCCACGTGAATCCACTTGGTCGCTGACCATTTCTCTCCTTCGATCACAGGACAGCCTCCGTGAAGGCTCAAGGTGTCTGGGGTTGCGTCTTGGTGGAGGTTGAAGAACAACAGTGCATCTCCTTTCTTTGGTTTCACTAAATAAGGTCACAAAAAAAAAATCAAAACATGTTTTTATAACAAGTTTACAGATGATAAGAAAGTTCCACCGCTCACCAGCAATTCCTTTCTTTGCACAATCAGAAAGGTCGTCTTTGTTTACAGAAAGCTTGAGGCGGGAAGACTCCTGAATACAAAGAATTTCATCAGACAGAACAGAGAAACAATACAGAGTGTCAATTGTATAGATGTAAGAAGTGGGGAAATGTGATGGGTTTAAGTATGAATACAAACCACTGCATCAGGGAAAACAGTTTCTCCACCCTTTGTGACATTGGAAAGATACATGAGAACGGTTGCTATACGGTGTCCACCGCGGGCGATGTTGACTTTGTCGTGGAAGTAGTCAAAGTGAGCGTCATATTTCTGACCGTGCTCATATCTCAGCACCTGAAGATCCTCCCCGTTTTCTGTCACCAGAGAATGTAAAAGACTCAGATAACAATTCTGTAAAGAAAGCGCTTTCAAGAAACTCGAGAAGAGTTGACACTTGATTTTCTGAAAAAGGAGATTGAATTCAATAATCAAACTATTCAGGAATGTCTCTGTTTACCTTTTGGGAGGAATGTCCATGTGGAGAGCTTGTCCTCTATACCAGAAACAATAGGATCCTGTGATAAAGCAAAGAAAGCTTCACATGAGCCATGAGGATAGTAATCCTTACCAATAAAAAACCACTTAAGTACCAGCCATAAGCCATGATTGATTATCATAGATACAACTTTGGTGACAAAAAACTAGCTCTAGTAGTAAGCACTAATTCAATACAGTTTTGGGTCAATCTACCAAGATCCAGGAGGCTTATTTAGAAAGATTCATAAAAACATGAACATTGTAACGCAAAATCAAATCCAATATGTGTCTGAACTCTTGGGTTGGATTAGAGATCTAATTCATCAGACTGTCTAATGTCTTCTGATTCAGAAGTGGTGAGGTTTTGAATTTTCAGATCCATTATTATCAGGATCAACATCAAAGCTTTAAAGTCGATTTTCATAAGAATATAAGAATCAAAAAGACCAATGCCCTATTGGAGAAAGACAAGTGAGATGAAAGAAAAAAGAACAAGTCAGCACCTTTCCTTTGGAGATAAACGTGCCGGAGCTGGTCCGAACGTCACTGACTTGACTCTCTCCATTGTCGTTATCAGCAACCGCAGATCTCTGTAGATTCTCTTTTGCCTTGTTTAAAAAAGAAAAAAAAAATCAAAATCAGAAACAACATTCAAAGGAGAAACTTTTCCAAAAATTGAGCTCAGATTTTGAATAGTGAGGCACTTACAAGGGAGATCAAATGATCACATTCCAGGTCCGTTAGAAAACCTTCATACACAAATGCCCTGAAGACAAAAAAACATCCAATGTTGTCCGAATTATATCAGAGAAGAAGACACAAAGTCAAAGTTTCCAAATTTGTTGAGGATTGAGGAAAAATCAAAACCTGGGTTTTGAAGAAACTTGTTTGACTTTAGAAGGGTTGATGATAGAGCTTGGAGAACTAATCAGAGCAGTTGATGACTGAATCAGGACAAGGAAGACTGCTACGAACATCAACAACAATCCGCGGCGAGACATCGTCATTAGCTCTTGGGTCCAAAAAGAAGCGTAGAGAGATCGAAAACTGGGAATGATTTCCTTTTTTTTTTTCAGGAAAATAATAAAGAAGGAAAATTTTAATTTTCTAGTCTCCAGAAAATGTCAACGGTCGTGAAGAGTTGATGGCTCTACTACCTAAAGAGATGGCGGCGACATGCGCACGTCGTTTTGCAATCATGTTCTTCAAAGGAACATTATTCATAAAAAAAAAGAAAAGAAAAATTCTTTTCTTGGCTGCTTTCCCGCGATAAAGCCCATTACAAATAAAAGAGTCAAGGCTTTTAATAGATTAAAGCCCATTTAATAAAAAGGCCAAATAGAAAATCTCGTTCGGTTAAATTCGAAACGTCTCGTATATGTAGAACGTAAATCATCATCGCCGGGAAGTCCCAACGGAGAAACAGAAACCTCGATTTGGTCTAGTTTTCGACTTTAGCCGGCGACGAATGTGAACGAAGCAGCTTCAAAATATCTCAAGGAAGTTTTTACAGAGATGTCATTTAGTCCTTTCGGAAAAGATGTAGGACCGGCGATGAGTTCCAAACCGTCGCCGTTCACAACGTTCGGAGCTTCTGATCCTCCCAGGTGGGTGTGTGTGTGTGTGTGTGTGTTCTTCGATTCCGTGTTGTTGATGTATGTACGTAGCTATGCCTCCTATCGTTGAGGTTTTAGATTTGTTGTTGGATCTAGTATGCTCGGTTCAATTAAAGTGGTTTAGGATCACGCGAAAAGTGACACGTATCTTTTTGAATTTTCTATTAAATTGTGCTCTAGTATCACTTAGGCAGCTCTAAACTTCGTGTTAGGGTTTTCAGAGTTTTTTTATTCCTCGCAGGCCTACTTTAAATCCTCAGTTTGGGCATGATGAATCAAGGAACTTCCTGAAGGACCATAGTGAACGTAGTCCAGCCACGTCTCCAGCTAGTACATCACACACTCTTTCCAGAAGTGGAACTGATGTTGTTGAGATCGGTCGATCACACGATTCAAAAAGGAAAAGGTTGTTTGTGCCATCTCCTTTAAGATGAAGATGGCTCTTTCTGCAATACATTCTGTCCGTTCTGTAGCACTATCATACCCTTGGCGTTCTTAAGATTTGTACGTTTGCGAGAGTTTGTTACACCTTTCTTTGTTGTGCGTTATGTATGGTTCTTTTCAGATTTTCAAAAGTTTTTGTGTGGTTATGGTGTTAGAAAACGATTTTTTTCATACGCATGGTTGTCATGATTTTTGATGTAACTAATTTCAATCTAACAATCCTCACTTTTAATTGCAGTCGTTCGGATCTTCTTCCTGATCGGAGTTTAGGGCTTTCTCGAAGAAACTATTCGCCAGGATCAGGTTTTGGGAATGGCAGCTTGGTAGATGATTTCCAGCAGCCATCTAGTCAAACTTGGATGTAAGCCTTTTATCCTCTTGTCAAGTGTCATAATTTTGGTCTATCCCTACCTTTTTGCTGTTGGAAAAAAAAAAGATAGTCATGTTATGTGTCTTTTCCTCCTTGATTTCTATACTGATTATAAGTTTGTCATCTCACTGACTTCTGGAAACTTGCGTTCTGGTACATTTTCTCATGTTTCGTAGACGCTCGCCATCTTCCGCGGACAGTAATCGGGTGAGGTCGAGGATCAGTCCCAAACGGTTGGAACAAAGCCCAAGCTCTCCATTTCCTTATGCACATGAAGCAGTTGAAATTCAGGAAGCTACAAAAAGAAACTCTTCGGCTCTAGCACATTCTCATAAACCTCTTCATGACAACCCTGTATTTCCTCAACATGATTCTCGAAGGTAGACAGCATGATAACTCACTATATGTTGTAAGCTTATTATTATTATTTTTACATCCTACGGGTACTTATGAATGGCAGGGGATTCACTATCACTATATAGAATAGAGTTGCAATCCTAATAAACTTTATATTTAGCAAGTTGGAGTATGAGCGTACTTACCTTAAGTTTAAAACTTTAAATGGTTGCCTGAAAAAAATTATACTGCTAGCCTGTGAAGTCATGCGTAATTGCTTACGTCTGTGGCAGCTTTATCTTTACTGCTCTTGCAATAAATCTGGTTTCCTCTTTCTGGCTGAATGTGCTTTAAACTTGCTCTTAGTTAAGCATGATGTTTGTATGATAGGTCACCAACAATTCCTCCTGCGTCAGGCACAAAGTCATTTATGCTTTCAAGAAGTTCAGATTCCCAATTTCCTGGGCAGCCATCCTCTGTTAATAATTCTAATAATGCGGTGAAGACAAGTGGTTCACCTGCAACGAAAAGGACGAGATCTCCACCTTTATATCCAGTGGAGGAGGATATCCAGGGAAACTCTTTTTCTTCTGTAAGCTGTACTGAAGGGTAAATTAAACCACACAGTACTGACTCTTTGTATTAATATATGAACCAGTTCCTAAGTTTTCTGAACTTTGTTCATTTTCTACAGAGAAGAGCAAGCCAGGGCAAAGAGACTGGCCCGCTTCAAGGGTGAACTGGACCCTGTTCCAGCCCGACCTGTAAATAGAACTGTGAAGCCTCTGGACAACAAACAAACATTCAATTCACATGAATCAAATAGGGATGATCTGAAGGAAGATGCTTTTTCTGATTATGAAACCTCGGAGCAGCCCTCTCTTATCGTTGGATTATGCCCTGACATGTGTCCTGGTAAGCATAAGCTTGAGACATGCTTATAAAACGACAACTCAGTGTATAGTATTTGGTTTCTTTAATCTGATTAAAAAAGAAATGAGTTACGAACAGTTGATGTCTAGTTCGAGTGAGTAATGTGATTGTAGAACAAATATAATGAGGAAATTTTTTTTCATCTTCCCAGAGTCAGAACGGGGGGAGCGTGAGAGGAAGGGTGACTTGGACCATTATGAGCGTGTAGATGGAGATAGGTATCAGACGAGCAAAGCCCTTGCTGTGAAGAAAGTAAGTTTACCTTATCCATTAAGTATCAGATTCTTTCTTAAGATTACATATGCTAGACCGCCCATTCACTGTTTTGTAAATCTGCCTTTGAGTAGTATACCAGGACGGCGGAGCGAGAAGCCATTTTGATACGACCCATGCCAATCCTGCAGAATACTATGGAATATTTGCTGAGTTTGCTAGACCGCCCTTACAATGAAAACTTTCTTGGCATGTATAATTTCTTATGGGATAGGATGAGAGCTATTCGAATGGATTTAAGAATGCAGCATATTTTCAACCGAGAAGCTATTACTTTACTGGAGCAAATGGTCTGCGTTTTCTGATCTTATGAATGATGATAAGCGATATTCTGCTTTTGAATGTGTGTTTCTTATTATTGATTTCCTTGTTACAGATAAGACTTCACATCATTGCAATGCATGAGTTATGTGAATTTACTAAAGGAGAGGGATTCTCTGAGGGGTTTGATGCACACCTGAATATTGAGCAGATGAACAAGACATCCGTTGAGTTGTTTCAAATGTATGATGATCACAGGAAGAGAGGAATCGCCATTCCCACAGAAAAAGAGTTCCGTGGCTATTATGCTCTTCTCAAACTCGACAAGCACCCTGGCTATAAGGTAAGTATTTCTTGGTGGAATTTGCGGTCAAAAAGTTTGTGCTAAGTTCTTATCCTGACTATAAATTCTTCTTGTTAGGTTGAACCGTCTGAGCTTTCTCTTGATCTTGCCAACATGACTCCAGAAATAAGGCAAACTTCAGAAGTTCTCTTTGCCCGCAGTGTAGCCAGGTACTTCCTTGAACTTTTTTGGGGTGTTAGTTTGTTAATGTGATCTACGTACTGAAACCATTTGTGCAATTACAGAGGTTGTAGAACTGGCAACTTCATTGCCTTCTTTCGCCTCGCACGGAAAGCAAGTTATCTTCAAGCATGTCTAATGCATGCTCACTTTTCGAAGGTCAGCCCTTATCTGTGGTGTCGGTTTAAAAGTTATCATTCTTACCGTGTTGGTGTGTGGTTAATTCCCCGAGATCTAAGCTTTATTATGTTTCATCAGCTAAGAACTCAGGCTCTTGCTTCCCTGCACGCGGGTATCCAAAATAATCAGGGTATTCCAGTTTCAGATGTGTCAAAGTGGATAGGGATGGAGGTAATTTTTCCATCGATTAGCTACTTGGTGTATCCCTGTCGTGGTCTATCACAGAGAAATTGCTAGAGGTCTTACATTTTTCTTCCGGTGATGGAATACAGGAAGAGGACATAGAAGCCCTGTTGGAGTACCATGGGTTTTCAATAAAAGAGTTTGAAGAGCCATACATGGTAAAGGAGGACCTGTTTCTCCATGCTGATATGGACTACAAAACAAAATGCTCAAAACTTGTTCACATGAAAAAGTCAAGAACCATTGTGGAAGATGTGTATGCTCTCTCGATGGAGGAAGATGTTTCTGCTCCCTCTCCGTTGTCATCCTTGCCGATAGAAGCAAATAAAGGATATCAACAGGAAAGGCCGCCTGCTCAAAGTCTTAAGAAACAAACATCAGTGCGTCTAGTTGATAAAGAAATGACCAATTCCAAGACTTCCCTCTTATTGGAGGAGGACCAGCCAGTGAGGATATCTGTTACAAATCCAGTGCGGCCGTCTGATGTAAAACCAGCAGTGGATCAACAGAAAGGAAACCACTCTACGCCGGCTGGTGAATTTCATTCTCCCCTGAATTTCTATTCTCCTGGATTTCCTCAAGCTAATTCCTCGAATTTGAAGAAACAACCTAACGACGGCCACACTAGTATATCTCCTGTGGAAATTAAATTTCCATGTGCAGAGCATATGCAAACGAATCTTGTGCCTGGACCTACTTTGCAACAAAGTCCATTTTCAGGGCATATGCAAACGAATCTTGTGCCTGGACCTACTTTGCAACAAAGTACAAAGTCCATGCCTATGGAGAGAGTGGCTGTAACTACCATTTCAGAGTCTCCAAGGAGTGTAGAAAACATATCTGCTTTGGAAGAAGCAGTACCTGAAGCTGCGATGACTGCTACCTTGGAAGAGAGCTTCCATGGCACTGAACAGGAAGACGAGGATGGACGTGAGGACATCACAAATCAGTATGATGAGGAAGTGGCGAAGGCCAAGCTCAAGTTGATCATAAGGTCTACCAGCTCATGCAAGTTGATAATTGGTTTAGGTTACTTTTTTTTTTTTTAACTTTTCTATTCTAAATCTTCACAGACTATGGAAGCGGTGGTCTTCACGTCAAAGTGAATTGCGGGAGCGTCAACAGTTAGCTGCAGCAGCTGCACTGAATTCTCTAACCCTGGGCACTCCTATCAGACTCAGCAAAACTCGTGTAAGTTTCAGTTTTCAAGGAAGCAATAAAAGTCTTTTAAGGCATTTACTATTGAGGTTGGTCGTCTAACTTCGGTTCTCGCTTCATACACAGCAATCGAAGACTTGTGGTGAGTTTGACATTGATCAAGCGATGAAGAGGAGATTTGAAGAACGTGAAAAATCATGGTCAAGGCTGAATATTTCAGATGTGGTAGCTGATATATTAGTCGAAAGGAATCCAGAATCCAAATGCATATGGTGGAAGGTCATCCTATGTACTCAATTAAAATCAGTTAAGGCATCAGGTCAGGATACACATGCAGAAGCCAGTCGATGGTTATCATCAAAGCTTATCCCTCACACAGAACATAGTATCTCGGATGATAATCTGGTGTTTTCAGCTCCGGGTGTGTCGGTATGGAATAAACGGGTTGCAAGTGGGTCTGATTCTGATTTTAGATGCTGTCTCTCAGTAGCTAGGGATGTGGAAGCTGATAATGATCTTCGTGAAAGCACACGTGGTGCAAGTGCAGTTATCTTCCTTGCATCTGAAGCCCTCCCTCTGAACCTCCAGAGAACACATCTTAACCAAATTCTTGGGTCAGTACCTAACGGTTCACTCCTTCCCCTTCTCGTTCTAATCAGCTCAAGCAATGGAGAAAGCTTGGACCCTGATACAAATCTCGTCTCTGAACTAGGCCTCCATGATATTGACAAATCAAAGATAGCAAGCTTCAACATCGTTTCTATTGCCAATAAGTCCCAGAAGGGACATGAAGTTCGTTTTTTCAGCGACTCACGGCTAAGGGACGGGCTTAAATGGCTTGCGGGCAATTCACCTCTGCAACCAAATCTTCATCACGTTAAACCGCGGGAACTTGTTCTGACGCATTTTAGTTTTTCACTGGAGGTTCTTAAGAAGATGCCAGATCATGAAGTTGATCCTAACATCTGCATATCAGCCTTCAACGACGCATTGGAAAGATTAAAAAGAAACATCACTTCTGCTGCTGAAGCTAATCCGATCGGTTGGCCTGGCCCTGAGACAATGTTGCTCGACGACGGTAATAGAAAAGAACATATAATGGTGAAGCGGTATCTACCCAACGTGGACTGGAGCAGTGCTGAGAGCATCGAACAACTCAACTCCGTGCTCGAGAACTGTAAGCTTCCATGTTTCGAAGATGATTTGACATGGTTAACACTAGGATGTGCTTCTGGTGCCGAGATAGAGGACTATACGGAACGGCTTGAGGGATGCTTAGTTGAGTATTTGACACAGACGAGCAGTCTCATGGGAGACTCATTAGCCAGCAAAGAAGCAAGAGTGATGCTACAAAGAAACACTAGACTCGAACTCCATAACTCAAGCTACTACCGTATCATCCCGAGATGGATCGGTGTCTTCCAGAGGATCATTAACTGGCGGATAATGGGTGTGCTAGATTCATCGTCTTCCTCAGCTTACGTACTGAACTCCGATCTCACCATGTCAGCTTCTTCAAGCTATTATGCTGATAAGTTCTCGTCTGAAGATGCATCATACCAATCCTCTCGTCCAAATCTTCCATTACTTCACGAAATGGTCCAAGTCAGTTGCACCCCCTCGAAGTCGTCTCCTCCTCCACGTAATCACAAATCCCAGAGAGATGTACAAGTAGAATCAGTTCAGATTGATGATAGAGACATAGATGAGTCGATGTTGGAGAAGAGCTGAGAAGCTTCGAGAAGGATTGATATGATGATTGCTGAGGGTGAGGAGTTAGCTGATGAAACAGAGAGCTCATGGAGGGGGAGTAAAGGAAAAGAAGTGACGGTGAAGGATAAGGAGAGTTATAGATTAAATGAATTGTTGGAGAAATGTAACTTGGTACAGAATAGCATAGCCGAGAAGCTCTGCATTTACTTTTGAACTTTTCTTTAGTTAGCTTTGCTATATATGATGAAATATGTGACAGAGAAAAAGTACAGAAGAAACAATCATCAATGTGATTATATCGTTTCCGTTAATAAACGGACTAATAGGCCTAATGCTCTATTGGGCCCTCCTTAACCGTAATTTTACTACTATCTAGATGATAATACACCTTTAATATACCCAAACGTAAGGAGGAATCGTTGGACCCAGTTAAAGAGAGTGGCCTCACATTGTGTCACACACTTCTTTGCGTGACAGCTACGTTTCTTTTGTTTCCATATACAGACAGTGTCATTGCTAAAAGAAACAAGTTGTCTTTCTTTTGCCGCCACTCGCCAGTAAGCACATGCACGCGCGAAATTCTTGCACTGCACTCAAAGACAAAGCGCATATTCTTTAGTCCTTTACTTTATGCTATTTTTCCCATCAACGAAATGCCATTTGGTTTTTTTTTTTATAACTCTGGTATCTGGGCAGCCACATTCCCAACTATCCCCCGAAGGGGGTCCAGCGCCCCAACGGAAGGGATGTTAAATCCGTTGTGGTCAAGGCTCGAACCCAGGTGGCGGGTAGTACAGCTGTACCTCCTTTACCACCAAGCTACGAGCACTCGGTTTGAAATGCCATTTGTTTACGTTATCTTTTTATATACATGTATTTTTTGAATAAAGCTAATCTTTTAGCATATTGATTCGTTCTCGATTCTCAGATTTTCTTCTTTGCAAATGTTTTTACTTGGTCAAAACCAAAGTTTGAACTTGAAAAATTTGCCACTAATAACTAGTCTTGTTGGTGTAAGCATGCATCTATGATCACGTTTTCGTTGCTGAAAAAACCAACAAGCTTTTAGTGTTTGAAACACTTCAGCAAATCCAGTTAAAGACTTTCAACAGATTTTTTTTCAATGAATAACAGCATGTTTATTTATATGTCTCGGTGGCATGCATGAAGATTGGAGTAACATACACATTTTTCTTAATACTTGAAATGTGGAGTGTGTATCACATACTTTCTTAACTAGTTCAGTTGGTATGATGATATTATCAAAATATGGTTACCAAATTAAATAAAGAGATGTGAAACATCTAGCTCTATTTTTAGATGGATTAACATAAGAAAATTTGTTTTTCTCTCGAACTACATGAAAACCATATGCTTTACATTTTTAGACGAAATTTGTTATTCTAATTTTAGAATTTTCTTTATAAAAAAAAACCGCCGGCACAATCAACTAAAAGAAACGACAGCAAAGCAAATTGATCAGCACAATCTAAAAACTCTCCCCAATTTAATTAGACAACAGGCTTCTCTTCTTCCCTATTTCACATGAAATAGATTTTTTTTAGACAAAGATTGTTTGGGGGAAACACTCCGAACTTCAATCTCTTCCTCACATTCCGACTGCTAATAAAACAAGCCTCTCCTCAAAACCCTTTATTCTAGCCCCTCCCTACCAATGGCTCTATTAACTATTCATCTTTTTAAATTGTAATAAACCTTTTTTTGTTAAAACCAAAAAAATAAAAATAAAAGACTTTACCTGAGAATTAGGTTCAGGATGGCCTCAAGGAGCCTCTCCTACACACAACTCCTAGGCCTCCTGTCCTTTATCTTCCTCTTGTTCACAACCTCCACAACCACGGTTCGTGTTGGAGTCATTCTCCATAAGCCTTCTGCTCCAACCCTTCCTGTATTCAGAGAAGCCCCAGCTTTTAGAAACGGTGATCAATGTGATGAGGCTGATAAGATTCATATAGCCATGACTCTAGACACAAACTACCTCCGTGGAACAATGGCTGCTGTCTTGTCTCTCCTACAACATTCAACCTGTCCTGAAAACCTCTCTTTTCATTTCCTCTCCCTTCCTCATTTCGAAAACGACCTCTTCTCCAGCATCAAATCAACCTTCCCTTACCTAAACTTCAAGATCTACACGTTCGATCCAAACCTAGTCCGCAGCAAAATCTCCAAGTCCATCAGGCAAGCCCTGGACCAGCCTCTAAACTACGCGAGAATCTACCTCGCGGATATCATTCCCACCAGCGTCGACCGGATCATATACCTAGACTCAGACCTCGTCGTGGTCGATGACATAGAGAAGCTATGGCATGTGGAGATGGAAGGTAAAGTCGTGGCAGCTCCCGAGTACTGCCACGCGAACTTCACCTACTATTTCACCAAAGCTTTCTGGTCGGACCCGGAACTAGTCAAAGTCCTCGAGGGAAAACGCCCATGTTATTTCAACACGGGCGTTATGGTCGTGGACGTTGGTAAATGGAGGAGAGGGATGTATACACAGAAGGTAGAAGAGTGGATGACCGTTCAGAAGCAGAAGAGGATATACCATTTGGGATCATTGCCTCCGTTTTTATTGATATTCGCCGGAGATATTAAAGCTGTTGATCATCGGTGGAACCAGCATGGTCTAGGAGGTGATAACTTCGAAGGGAAATGTAGAACGTTGCATCCGGGTCCGATAAGTCTTCTTCATTGGAGTGGGAAAGGGAAGCCGTGGTTGAGATTAGATTCAAGGAAGCCTTGTATTGTTGATCATCTTTGGGCTCCGTATGATTTGTACCGTTCATCAAGACATTCATTAGAAGAGTAGAGGCAAACAAAATATATATATAAGAAAATGGCACGTATATATACTAGGAGATGGAGAAGATCCAGGCAGGGTGCTATCGAAGAGAGCGAGAAAGAACCAAGTGTAGCACACACACACACACTAAAAAAAGAGAAACTAAAGAGAGAGTTAATTTTGTAACACACACTCTTAATACAAAAAAAAGAAAGACATGCATTGCGCTTGGTAGTATAAGACATGCATCATGCATCATCATTTTTTTTGTTCTCATTGGTTTCCTCTCTTTGCTTCGACGTGTAATATGTATATAGGGTAGTTTTACTGCAAAAAAAAAATGGAGGATTAAATTCATTCTTTATTGATTCAAATTCATTCATATATTAATCTGCCTCTCCTTACTGAAGTATATATTACCAGGATAAGAAAAGGTCATAAACGTCTGGTTTATGTGAATGTTATAAAATTCAATTTGGTTTATCCCGGTTAGTAAGTTAGTAACCAAGATTTTTATAGCGGCTTGATTGTAGTTTATTTCAACTCGCAGCCGTTTCTCCACCAGACGAAAGAGCCCGTCAAACAGCAGTGCAGAAGGCTGTACACGCTCACCGTCTTCAGGGTTTTCCAAGGAGAGCTCGCGCAGTCTTATAGCTACCTCGGGTTAAAGACATACGAGGAAGGTCATTGGCTTTAGTCCGTATGAGTAACAGTCCTATTTAACGCATTGAGTTCTTTTCAATTCTCATTAAATGTTTCATTAATACTAACATAGAGAATATACAACTTTTTTATTGTGATAAAAAAAAAAAATATACAACTTTTTATTTTGATTTTAGTTGTTACATAAGGTTGTGCATTATGTTAAATAACATGGATAGAAACATGATGGAGCCAACCAAAATGTTCTCGTTCAGTTCTCAACACCATACGAGTTTGGCGATGAGGCTCTCTACGTACGTACTGGTCTCGAACTTGTCACTAAGCTCTACCCCGCGAATCCCCAAATTCCACGACGCATTGGTCTCAAAATTGTACAAGACCAAGTTTCCATCAAGTTTCAGAAGAAACTCTTTATTCTTGTTAGTGGAACACAAGGGTTTCATCGACTTGTAGAACAAGCTGATCCGGATCTTGCTCCACGAACTCGCTACACCATACTCATTCATCACCCATATATCATTGTGAAAAATGTAGCAACTATTCACTACAGAGAGACACCCGTTGAGGATCCCGACCCCCAAATGTACGAAACCAAGAGGAAAATACTCAGCTTCATCAGGCAACGGCATCTCTCGAAACTCCTCGGTTTTAATATCAAATGCTAACACCATTCTTCTGGTAGTGATCACCGTCCTGAAGCGTAAACACCCAGTGGCACGCACCGTTGAGATTCACACCGGAGTAAAACCCATTCCCGATCCTTCAAATCACGTATTCATCTCCAAGAGTTTGCCTTCAAGGAGTAGACACTAGCGTTGACAACATGGGCACGAACATCAGGAACAAGCTTCACTACTTTGTAATCATCGGTCAGATCATCAAAGCCAAATCCACAAATTCGGAACTCTTCTTCATATCTACGAGGTATAGTCACAGGTAATCTCTTGGATTCTCCAGTGGTTGGATTATACAAGAACATAGTGCCTTCACCTTCACCTTCACCTGGAGATAGGTATGTTATAATGGTTCTGTTCGCGGACTTTTAACGATTTTAAAAAATAAATAATAAATTTAATTAATTATTTTTACGGGAAAATGTAATTGTGTAATTTTGATGAGAAAACTGGATTTTTCGGTTTAAACAGAAAAATTCTGATTTTGTAGTTTTGGCGAAAAAATTCTACTTTTACAATTTTGGCGAAAATACATTTTTTTTTGTTTTGACGGAAATTTTGATATTGCTGTTTTGGCAACCAAATTTGATTTTTTGGGTTTAGCAGAAAAACTTGATTGTACTGATAAAATTCGATTTTGCAATTTTGTCGGAAAAACTTGATTTTGCGGTTTTAATATGAAATATTGTTTTTTTGTGGTTTTAACATGAAAACTCGGTTCTAACGGAAAAACTGGATTTGCGTTAATATAATAAATAAATCAGTAAAAAAAATATTTGTTTAATTTAATTTTTGTTAAAATAATATAAAACTAAAAAGTTATCAGCAATAGTTTAAATGGGTTAGTGCAAAATTACTGGATCTAAATAGGTACCACTAATAAATCTATTTTTAAAAATAGTTAAAAATAGATTTAAACTAGGTGTTTTGCCCGCAGTTGCGGGCTTAATAATTTTACAAATTACTAAATAAATATATTATCAATTCGAGAACCATTAAAATAAATTATTTTCATGCTTTTGATATATTTAATAATTAAATAAATATTAATTTTATATACAATAAAGTTTATTTTAATAAAAAAATATTTATTATGTAAACAATTTGAAAATATTCATATATTCATAAAACTATATGCTGACAAAAAATTCATAAAACTATATATATGGATTTATATTTATTTTAAAAATATTTTAATGTAAATATTATTGGATCACATAATATATAATTTTGTAGATAATGATGAGAATCAAATTAATGAAATTCGTTTTAAATTTGTGAGTAATTATATATTAACAAATCTAATCTAATTATGTATTAAAGATAATGAAGATTTTAAACGCTATAACTTTTAACGTGAGAGAAAGAAAATCGCTTTGAATATAGTATTATAAACTAAATGTTCTCTTTTCAGTTATATAAAATTGATAATTTTCTTGATTAATCTTTAGTTATGTTTTTTTCTGTTTTATTTTAGTTTAATTTGTTATTAAAAGATAATTTCAGATAACAACACAATATATATGTGTTTATATCATATTTTATTTTTTAATATATATTAGGTTTCAGATAATTCTTCTTATTATTGTTATTATTATTTTTAATCATTTAAATTCGTTTTTGTTTTGGAGTTAATTTATATATTTTATTCATTAAGGGTATAAACGATATTAACCACTCTAACTTTTAACGTGAGAGCTCGAATCCAAAATTTTACATAACAACACAATATATATGTGTTTATATCATATTTTATTTTTTAATATATATTAGGTTTCAGATAATTCTTCTTATTATTGTTATTATTATTTTTAATCATTTAAATTCGTTTTTGTTTTGGAGTTAATTTATATATTTTATTCATTAAGGGTATAAACGATATTAACCATTCTAACTTTTAACGTGAGAGCTCGAATCCAAAATTTTACTTCGCAAATAATAGTATAGATGGGTATGTGTTTTTAATTAGGATGGTTTTTGAATAGGGTGGGTTTTACCGTTTTAACATCCAACCTGGAGAGATACACACTAAACCATTGCATGATCCGATGATCCTAACCCGATTTCTAGGATTCAATTTTGCAGTCTGCCGCTCAAGCATCACGCGAAGTTCATATTCGTTTACCCCATATCTCTTACCAAATTCGATGATACTACTCGGGGCGTCTTTGAGCGGATAATCGAGCTCAACAGCTATCAAATCTCTAGCTCCTCCTCCTCCTTCGCTTACGTCACCACCGATGGAGTCCAACTCTAATGCGTAGAGGTTTTTTTTGATGTATTAAAAGAAAACAATAATGACATATATATTATACTAATAAATTAAATTAAAAATAAATATTGATTAGTAATTTTAACTATATTATACTTTTAATGATTCTGAAGTTATTTTAATTTTAGATAATCACTAAAATATAATTAATTAAAAATATAAGTATACATTAAATATAATTATGATAAATAATATTTTCAGAAAATATTTTGGATTTTTAAATTAGTTTTTAGATTTTTATTACTATATAAATGATATTTTGAAAATGTATTTTATAATAAAAAGAAAATAATTTTTAATTAAAGAATAAATATAACTCAATTTTCTGTATAATAATGGATTTGAATAAATCTACAAATTTTTTTTTAATTTCCAATTAAATAACTAGGATAGACGTTTGGAGTCTCAATCGGATTTTAGTTTTATCTAATCGGGTTTCGGCTTTTTGGGTTTATCAAAATTAGCCTCACTCGGATTATTTAAGAATTCGGTTCGGGATCGATTCAGGTTCTATTGGGTGGATTATTAAATCTTCAAATAACTGTTATAATCCAATGTACTTTCAGATTCGGGTCCCAATCGATTTTTCGGTTTTAAAATGTCTGATTTGTACCTATTTTGCAATCAAAATATAAGTAAAATCGGTTCTTTGAGTTTAAAATAAATGTTTTGAACTTTTTGTAACCAAAACGTAAGTAAAATCGATTTAAAAATAATAAAAGAACGTCAACAGTGATCATTCAAAATCAAACGAAAGGAAAACATATTTTTTTATAACTTCAAGAAAAATATATTTATTGATAAAAAAAGGAAAACATACTTATTCATATACCAATTTCGTTAATTTCCGGGTTCTGGTCTGATCTCGGTTTTCTTAAACCGATTCAATCCTAATTTCCCGGTTAGTCAAACCGTGCATTAACGTATGTTTGAAGTTTATGGGAAATGGATTAAATTGACACTTTCATTTGTAAGTGTCTGATTATGTAATTTCCAGAAACTTTTCATCTCTTTCTTCCTTGTGCACACAAGCAACCAACAGAGGAAGATAATCAAATCACAAAAAAAAAACAAAAAAAAAACTCTGAAATCACTATGTCGTGCTTAGCTTGTTGCTGTGCGTCGGCGACGTGTGGGTTATGCTCGTCGGTGGCTTCCGGTATCTCGAGGAAATCGGCGAGGATCGCTTATTGTGGTCTCTTCGGCGCCTCCCTCGTCGTCTCTTGGGTTCTCCGCGAGACCGCTGCTCCGCTCCTGGAGAAATTCTCTTGTACGCTCTCTGATTGATCCTTTCAATTCTCCATCTGGGTTTGTAGAAAGTAGCCTCCTTTTAGCTTAAGAGAGACTTCCATGATTTTGGAATTGAAATTAGGGTTTCTCTGTTAGAAATTTCGTGTCTTTTGTAGATGAAACAAACAGATTGATAAGGAATCATCGTTCTAATGATGTGAATCTCTGTTTGACAAACAGGGATAAACACTTCGGATTCATATACTAAAGAATGGTATCAGCAGCAAGCTGTTCTTCGTGTGAGCTTTGGGAACTTTCTCTTCTTTGCCATCTACGCTTTGGTCATGATTGGTGTGAAAGACCAGAACGATAGGCGTGATTCGTGGCACCACGGTGGATGGCCTGTGAAGATGATTGTTTGGTTTCTGCTTGTTGTCCTCATGTTCTTTGTTCCAAATGTTATCGTCTCAGTCTATGGTAAAGTCTTTTTGCTTTTATATCATCAAACTTTAGTTTATGAGCTTGAGAATTAAACAGTATGTGTGATTATATATTATGCTTGGGTATAGCTTCAAATAGCACACAGAAGTTGATGAATATTTTCCATTTATTGTAATTATTTAATAAAAGATTGAGAATTGAAGTAAAAAACCATCACTTGATTCGCTTTTCTTTATGTATAGAGAGAAAAAGGCCATGTATGCGGTTAATCTCAGTGCTTACACATAAATTGTTACAGGAATTTTATCAAAGTTTGGTGCCGGAGCATTTCTGTTGGTTCAAGTGGTCTTGTTGTTAGATGCTACACATAACTGGAATGATTCTTGGGTCGAGAAAGATGAAAGGAAGTGGTATCTTCAACCTGCCCTGTGTTTATAACCATTATTACCCTTTTTATTTGCTCCTTTTTGAAGTTTCATCAAGGACAATTTTCTGACATTATTATTTCTCTATATAGGTACATCGCTCTGCTTGTCATATCTGTCGTGTGTTACCTTGCCACATACGCCTTCTCAGGAGTTCTGTTCATGTGGTTCAACCCGTCAGGCCATGATTGTGGACTAAATGTTTTCTTCATCGTCATGACGATGATCCTTGCCTTTGTTTTTGCCATTGTTGCCTTACATCCTGCGGTCAATGGCAGCCTTTTACCAGCATCGGTTATATCGGTTTACTGTGCGTATGTCTGTTACACGGGTCTCTCCAGCGAACCACACGACTACGTGTGCAATGGGCTTAACAGATCAAAGGCAGTGACCGCTAGTACTCTAACGCTCGGAATGCTCACTACAGTTCTCTCTGTTCTCTATTCCGCCCTCCGAGCTGGCTCCTCCACAACATTCCTCTCACCACCATCCTCTCCCAGAGCAGGTACTTCTAAGAGCATTAGTCTTTTGTCTGGTTGTGTGAATAGGAAGTCTGAAGTAGATTTAAACGTTGTGTTTCAGGTGGTAAGGAGGCATTGTTAGAAGACCCTGAGGATGGGAAGAAAGGTGGTGAAGCAGAGGCACGTCCTGTGAGTTACTCATACTCTTTCTTCCATATAATCTTTGCGCTGGCGAGCATGTACGCGGCAATGCTTCTCTCGGGATGGACTGACTCGTCAGAGAGTGCTTCTCTGATCGATGTGGGATGGACCTCTGTTTGGGTCAAGATTTGCACCGGTTGGGTCACAGCTGCACTCTACATCTGGACACTCATCGCACCGCACATCCTTCCTGATCGCGAGTTCTACTAAATGGCACTTATATGTTCCGGTGAATATGTTTATATATTAGCGACTTAAAGACTGGGTATGGTCATGTAATGGTAATGAATGTAGCTCTTATCATATTCTATATATACTTGTAATTAAAACATGAACTAAAAGACTTGAATGTTGGGAGTGTTCTTGG
This sequence comes from Raphanus sativus, assembly GCF_000801105.2. NCBI lineage: Eukaryota > Viridiplantae > Streptophyta > Magnoliopsida > Brassicales > Brassicaceae > Raphanus > Raphanus sativus. Next base: position 2,203,274 of record NC_079515.1, on the reverse strand, counting down.
ATCCTTTCTCGGTTCTGTTTTATGATTGTTTTAGTATTTAATGTATAACAGCTTTTGAGATGAAACTATGTGAATCTTTTCTTTGTTGGTAAGATAACCAGACTCCAGTTATTTGCTATTGTCTGGGACTTCAGGAGAGGGCTATTCAAATTCAAACAGCTCTTGATTCATCACTGAATTTGCATGTAACTTTTCCTTGAGAGAGGCGGTTTTTACAGAGGGTGAAAGAAAAAAAAAAGTTACAAAGAGAAACATCTCACTCTACTTGCTGGACAAACACGTACATACATAACCAATCACTAATCCTTTTACAGATGACAAATTCACAAATCTCGACTCTTCTAGAATCCTGTTTTTACCAAATGGGGCTCCAACATCATCAGTCTCTCTATCTCTCTCTCAGTGTAACCGCTGCTTCACGCGTCTTCCATTCACGTCACAGCCATCAGGATAAAACTCCTTCCTATTATTCCCCGTTAATGCTAAAGAATGCTCACTCAGCCTAGCAACAGACTCCAGAAGCTCACTTAGTAAGCCCGGACAGCTTTCCTTCAGATAATCAAACCCATCCGTTTCTATCACAGCTAAAAGAAATAAAACAGACAAAGGGCGGTTACAGCAGACTTCAATGATGATCTGATCGAAGTGATTATTGAAGCAAGAATGTTTTGTTTTTACCTTTCAGGTTTTCTGGCAAAGCTATGAATTTGAGGCATGCAGTTTTCAGCTGGAAACAATGATGCTGCTCTGCCAAAGCCAAGGTGGTCGCAACCGTGTTTATACTGATTCCTTCACACAGTTTTGACTCGCAGATTGTTCTAAGCCGCTCAAGAGCATAACGGTCTGCAGCCGCAAGCAGATGCTGAGCCACAAGTGTCGATGCCCATTTCAAGTCTGTGCCCATCAAGTCTTCCATATCAGGCAATTCGTCCCAGTAGATAAAATGGAGTAACATCTGCAAAACAAATCAAAAGCAACATAACCCAGTAGATTTTTGTATCAGTATCAGCAAACCTTAAACTCTCACATACACTAACGAAACAATGCAAATCAGAATAAAGGTTCATACTTGGCATTATTACATTACTTCTTTTTTTTAACATTGCAGCAATGAATAAGAAACAGAGAGATGATTCATGCAACCAGAAGAGAAGCAGAAAGATTAAACCTTATCCCGGGTGAGTTATATATGAGCAGCGCCCCCCAGGAGAAGATCCCGGGTTGTACAACTCGCAAACAGAATCTCCTGTATCACCATCACAGTCACTCACCCGAGAAAAAGGCAAGGAACCAAGCAAAAAGCTATCTCTTCTCTTCCTATAACAACCTTATAATTCTACTAAGACACATACTAAGGAACAGACAGAACTAAACCAAGGACCTTGAAAACGGGGGCTTCAACATCTTCTATGTTTATGCGTTTGGTATCACGGTTTCTCAACGGTCCAAAAAGCTGCGCCCTGAAAACAGGAGAACGAGCTGCAAGAACCACTCTATGAGCAAGGAACCTTTCTCCATCAACATGGAGAGTAACATCAGCTCCTCTCCCACTCTCCAAAAGCTTCCCAAACTGATAACCCAAGTCAGAAACCGGCACCGGGATATTATAACTCCTCGGCCCCTCCGTGCTCGACTTCACCACGCCAACACAGCACCGAACCAAGAGACAATTATCCTTCAGATAGTCAGACGACTCAAGCAGCGTCCTCTTGAAAAACCGTTTGTAACCCCTAAACCAAGTAACCACCAATTAAACACTGAACAAAACATTAAAAAAGGTAGAGAATTTATACTACTCACCACATACTCCCTCGGTACTTGAGAGTATAAGGACCACTCTCGAGAGACCTCCCGAAATGGCTATGAACCTTATCCCTCCCGTTACCGCTCTGATCAACGAGCGTCAGCTCAAACAAAGCCCTGACGTCAGCTCCTTCGCTCGCGAGCGCTATGAAGAGAGACACGTAAGCAGAGTTATCCTCGGGGCTCTTCCCGTCCGGGTAGAAGTAGATCGCCCACGAGTGTCCACCGACCACGAAGGTCTCGGAGGCCACGTATTTGCCTATCCCCATCCCTTTGGCCAGAGAGTATCCGCTGATCTTGAATTCGTGCGAGCCGTTGATTGTCTCCGTGCGAGAGGTAGACTCCGTGAGAGACGAACCGGTCGGTTTCGATGGTCCGGGAACCTCCGCGCAAACCCTAATCGCGTCTGCGACCATCGAATCCGAAAAAAAAAAATTACAAAAATTGAACCTTTCCTCGATCTTCTTCGCCGGAGTAAGTGTCCCTGCAGGACCCAAGTCTTCGAATTTCGGAAGAAGCAGATAATCGGAGATGATCAGGGTCTCGAATTAGAGAATTTGAGAGCGAAGATGAGAAACGAAATGGGAGATTTAACGGTAACGGGACTCAAAACCGTTAATCGCCGGTAATCGGAGCTGAATCGTGACGGTGACGGTGACGGCGAAGACGTTGGGCCGAAAACGAGAGGAAGAGAACCAAAAAAAAAAGAACTTTCGATTATCGTGTTGAACTTTACTACACAACCATTTGGTAGGTTCCGTAGTAGATATATAAAAAAATGAATTAAAGTTTTTTTTTTTAATTATAAAGGAGAGACATTAGATTGAACGAGTAAAATAAAAACCCTAATTGTGCTAAAGAGAAGAAGAATCGAGAAGATAAACCCCTAAAAGTTTTCTCCTTTAATCAATCAAATCCAATCCACACAGATGTTTCACCGGCTCTGTTCCTCTCTCTCTCGCTCCTCCTCCATCATCACCACCTTCCCCAAATCCATAAAGTCTCCTCCTTTTCCTTTCCCTCGCTCCCTCCGTCGCGCTGCTCCCACTACTCTCTCCTTCTCCTCCTTCAAAATGTCCGACAACCAACCACCAATCCCATCTCCGACAAAACAAGAAACCCTCCGCTCTCTCGAGTTCCACCTCGGCTCCCCCTTCACACCCGACCCCATCGTCCCTCCTCCTAATCAACTCATCATCGTCATCTCCGGGCCAAGCGGAGTCGGCAAAGACGCGGTGATCAACAAGCTCCGAGAATCCCGCGAACGCCTCCATTTCGTCGTCACAGCCACCACCCGACCAATGCGCCCCGGGGAAGTCGACGGGAAAGACTACTTCTTCGTCACCAGAGAGAGCTTCTTATCAATGGCCGAGAACGACGAGCTTCTCGAGTACGCTCTGGTCTACGGAGAGTACAAAGGGATCCCCAAGAAGCAGATCCGGGAGTCAATGTCCGGAGGGGAAGACGTCGTGCTCAGAGTCGACATTCAGGGAGCTCAGACGCTGAGGAGGATACTCGGTAACTCAGCTGTGTTTGTTTTCCTCGTGGCGGAGAGCGAGGCCGCGATGGTTGAGAGGTTGGTCGATAGGAAGACGGAGAGCCAGGAGGAGTTGCTTGTGAGAGTGGCGACGGCGAGGGAAGAGGTTAGGCATTTGAAGAGCTTTGATTACGTCGTGGTGAATGCCCAAGGGAGGCTTGATGAGGCGGTGAGGCGCGTGGAAGCTATTATCGACGCGGAGAAGTCGAGAGTTCACCAGAGGGTTGTCAGGATTTGATGGTGTGTGTGTGTGCGAAGGTACAGTATCTTAGGAACCTATGTTGTCGGAATTGCGACGAGATTATTACACATGCTTTTATGTACTGTTTTAACGTTTTTTTTTTCATGATGGTTTATTGCAGGTATCGATTCCCTGTGGCACATCTCGCTCGTTGTCTTCTGATACGGTTTCATCACAGTAACAATCAATTTTGGGTATCTGAATGCGCATTTCATTCTAAGGCAAATGAAAATTCTGGTGAATCCTCTGCTGTGTTTACAAAGGATTGTTTTTTTTTTTTTGCTTAATTTATGGTATTTTTTACACTTTTTACATGGATAGATTATGTTAATGATAATCCTCACAATTTGGTTACATCATGTTACTTAAATGTTCTTGATCATTGTGGAGAATAGTAGTACCAATAAGTATTTGGTAGTACCAAGAATATGGGGACATGTTAATTTGTATACTTGATATCTTCAAGGTTCAAAGTAGTTAGCAATGAGTAATTATTTGGTGTACAATTAGTTAATAAACATTATTCTAGCTGCGTACGTGTCAACTCTTTGAATCCAATTATTCATGTCTTATCTTATCTGAACATATTGTAGTGTATTATATCCATTTTGTTACAATAGTTGGGATTATACGCATGTCAAGCAACATTTTTGACTCTAGAGATTCATCCTTACTGACTCATCTGAAAAGAGTAAAGCCAATCAATGTAAGCTTATACCAAAGAGAAAAAAAGAACTTAACATGAAGTTCATAATACGCTTTCTGAGGATGACACATCTTCCAAATTATTCCAAAACCATATTAAATACATTTTTAACTGTGTGAGCATTTTCATAGGCAAACTCAAAAAAAGAAAAAAAAAATCCTCAAATTTTGAAGTAAAAAACGCTGCACCGTTTTATAAATTGACAAACGACACGCAAACTGATCTCATATGTGTCGTTTCAATCAAACGCAAACGGCACGAAGTGTACCTATCACATTATTTAAAGTCGGATGGGTTAATTAAAATCACACTATCAAACGTCTCCCTCCGCAATGAAATCACGACTTGATGCTGAAGAGTTCTCGTCGATGATCCCAATCGAACTAATTACCATAGAGATATTTTCGAGGTTGCCACTAAAGTCTATTGCTAGATGTCGTTGTGTATCGAAGCGGTGGGCTTCGATACTTGGCCGTCAAGACTTCACGGACTTGTTCTTCACCAAATCGTTGGCTCGACCAAAGTTATTGTTCGCCTCACATAAAGGGAGTGAGATTCTCTTCTTCTCCTCACCTCAGCTCAGCCTCGTGAGAATGCGTATCTTATAACCGCCGATCATCACGTGAGTTTCCCCGTCGAACAACGCGTCCATCATATATATAGTCCTCTCAATGGATTTTTATGTATAAGCTATGATCGGATTTTAAAAGGGAAGTGAAACCGTTACCGTTACAAGTACAAGTTTTGAGATGTGGATTCTAGTAGACCCTGAGAAACATGAATGGTCCAAACGTTTTTTCAATTTACCTCCTATGTGGATAGACCCAGCTGCAGAGGAGTTCATACGTTTTGTTGGAGTGACTGCTACAAATGAATTTGTTTTCTTATCCTCCTTCACATTCGCCCCTTTCTATGCTTACTACTACAATTTCGCCAAGGAAGATATAACAGGATTTGAAATCCAAGGAATGGGAGCGTTTGAGAGGGGTTTTCCAATTCTCATCGGTCTAAACCATGTGGAGGACGTGAAGCTTATGGCGGGTGCTAGCTCTTGAGTTCTTGTCTTGTTGATCATGTGGTCTTAGTTAGAGCCCTTATCTTTCAACTGCTTTTGTGTGTTTGCTATAACCTTTTCTGTTCTCGGAATGAATATTTTTCAGTTGTCTACCATGGTTTTCATCTTTTCCAGATACGTGCCATCTATGCTCTTGTTTCAGTGGTTATGGAGCAATGATTGTTCTAGATTATGTCTTTTGAATCTGTTGTCTACTGTTATTTGGTGATCCACTGATTATACTTTCCGACTATAGCTACAAATTGTTTTACTTTCGATATTGGACTTAGCTATGTACACTGGCGCATCGTAATTGGAATCTATCTGCCTTGTTGTCCTTTGTTAATCTGATTTCTGGTTTACATGTATGATTGTGAGATTGGCTGTATAGGCTTGTTTTGAAAATAGTGATGTTACTATGCTGAAGGAGGCCTGAGGATGTCTTGTATTCATTCACGGAGTCCTAGGGACTCGATTCCTGGTTATTCATCGAAGTTCCTAGTTAAAGACTATTCAATTCATTTGCTTGTGGTTTGGGTCATGGTGTGGCTCATGCTGTCTTTTTTCTTTTAGCTTTTAAGAACATATATTTTAGCTTTTTGACTTATTTTATTGAGTCTCGAGTGGTTTGGTTTTTCATATTGATTGAGTGAACAGTGTACTGGTTTGGTGGAATAAAATGTGAAAAAGAAGAATCAAGAAGATGGTTCAACGAGGTTTTGCCTGCCATGGGTTGTCTTCTTCTGAGTTTGCCATCTTTCTTGGGAGTTACACTAATCTAAATTCAGAGAATCTCATCAATGGAGTTGAAACTGGTCTTCGTGTCTTAGGCTCCAACAAGGCCGGCATTGTGTTCCTCAGCAAGGTATACGTTGATTTAACCTTGGATTTACAAGATGGCCAGTGACAGGCTGAGTTCCAAAAGTTTCTGAACATGTTAGGTTCGAAATTTGTCATAATTTATTGTGGTAAGGATGCTGATGACCTAATTTAAAAGTCTTTGAGCTTGCTGTGCTGGAATCTGGACTTGCCAAGTCACCGCCCAATAAACCATAATAAAAAAATCAAAATACTTAGCAAATAATGGTTTGGTTACGATTAGTTTAGTAAACATTATTCTAGACGTCAACTCTTTGAATCTCCAATTATTCATGGCTTAAAAAAGAATATACATATTAAATATCTATTTTGTAACAATTTTGTTAAATATAGGACCCCCATATCCAACTTTTAGATTTATAAACTACAAAAATATAAAATTGTTTTTGATGGCTTGTTTAGGACAATCGAGTTAAGGATTGGTTTGAAAGTGACAGAAAACATTAAAGGGCTTCGAGGCGGCTTTGATAAGAGATAAGTCAAAGCAACATACTCTTAAAATCTTCTTCTTCATGTAATGATTGGAGAAACAAAGCTTAGAAACATTTTTCTCATTAATTTATCAAAGAAAGTGACAGAAAATAAAACACCAATGTTAAGTTACACTTTCTTGTACACTTCCTTTTCAGTTTTTTTGTCTCATTGGTAACTTCATCTCCACTCTTTGCCTTTTCTTCGTCATAATCTCTCTTTCACACAAACAAACATGTACAATATATATAGTCCTGCCTTTTCTCATGTGTATGCATTATCAACTAATCATAAAATAAAAAAGGTATATAGAAAACAGTCAAACGGATAGGAAACATTGTCTAATGGGTTCCGAGAAATTTGGAGACGATGATCGGAGCATCCATTTGCAGGTTTATATTTTTCTTATTTATTACAAATAAAAGTCTTGTCCTTCATACTTTTTCTTATACCGTTTATCATTTTCTAGAAATCCGACTCGATTAGCTGCTAGCAAATTTTAATATATTGATGATCATGTAGATTTGATCTTTGTATATTCGAGAGAACATAACTTGGTTTCCCTTGTGTAGTAGCACTTATGGATATTGTGGAATTTGTAAAAGAAATGAGAATTTCGCGTATGTTAGAAATTTCAATATAAATCATAAATAAGTTTTCACTTCTTTTTTTTTTTTTTGAACAACTAAGTTTTCACTTCAAAATATGTTTTTTCACCAAAAAAAAATCATAAAGAAGTAGAATAAAAGCTGAATATAATCCAGAAATGCAGCAAACTACGGATGGCTTTTAAATTTAAAATCCTTTAATTCTTAAATAACCAAAAGTGTGTAATTCAATCGTTAACATGTGCATGTTTCTGTGTAATATACGTAGTTTAAAGAAAACTTTCATAATTAACGTAAAAGAAAAGTTTTAAAACCTAAACCACTGTAAATTAAACAGGTATTGGAGCTCCAAAAGCTGGAGGAAGCTCGAGGCTCAAGCGACACCGTTTTGGATTTCAGAAACAGCGTCGAGAAAGGAGACAGCGGCGAAACCGCAGACGCTACCTCCGCTTCTTCCGCGATCGCGTTTCACAGATCATCATCCCCGGCGCCGGAGCAAAAGCTCACACTATTCGCTCTCCGCCTCGCGATCATCGAGAAAATCGCTACATGCCTCGGAACGCTAGGTTTCATCTGGGCCACGGTGGTTCTTCTCGGCGGCTTCGCCGTCACCCTCGAGAAATCCGATTTCTGGTTCATCACCGTCATCCTCCTCATCGAAGGCACTCGAATCTTCAGCAGAAGCCACGAGCTCGAGTGGCAGCATCAGGCCACGTGGACTGTTGCTGGCGTCGGAATCAGTAGCTTCCGTGCGCTACAAGCAACCTCGGTTTCGCTTCTCAGGAATTTAAAACGAATCAGGTTTGTTGCTTAACCGAACTTAAACCGACTCCAATTTACGGTTAACCAATATCTATTCTATTAATTCTTCAACATGTTCAATTGATATGAAGTTTGGTCCAAACAATTTGTATATATATGTAACTACTTTGAGTCGTAAAGTATACCTATAACTACTTTTGCTTTAGTGGATTCCTTTATAGTAACCGTTTGATATTATCAACGGATCATATTTTCTTTTGTGAAATTTCCCATGTAAATTTTTAATCATTCGTGCTTTTACCTCCGACCATATATTAAACGTGTCCAAATTATGTTCACCATTGTGTTTTTGGTAACAGAGTGGATTTTAATAGAAATAAATATTTATACAAATTTATTTAGTTTAACAGATTTAAAATAGGTTATTTGATTAATAAATATTTATTATATTAAAAAAAATTCAAAAAAATTCAAAAAACTGGTCGATTTTCGGTGCGGGTTGGTTTTGATATTAGTTTTTGGATGTAACAATTTAAGAACCGTTTGAGTATATAAGCCATGTCTAGAATATAAAAATTTGATTTTCAAGTCAATTCCAAGTCAGATTTTAGAAATTATATCACAATTGACTACTAAGAAAATATAATATATCGCAAACTTTATGAATAAGGCTTAAAAATAATTTCTAAAATGTATATGGTACAATTGTATAGTTATGGAACTTGATATATTTAATATATTTACCCAAATTATATTAAATATTAAAAAAAAATGTTTACAAAAAATAACATAAATATAAAAATAAAGTTTCTTAAAAAAGTTAAAACAAAAATATACCCGTCCTTTGATCCACGATGTAATTTCATGAAAACAATCAGTTATGTTTTCCGGGTACATAGATATGTCTTGGTTTTTAAACTGCCTTTATTAACCGTTTGTTATCACTTATTGCATCACATTAAAAAAAAGGAATTTACTGTGTCAGTGTGTTGTATTATACTATCTATTAATCAAAACTTAACTAAACAAAAACCAGCCATCAATGTATAGTAACATCGATCACCGAAACGAATGCAATAATGGCCACGATATTAATATAGTCACCCGTTCCATTCTTCTAACCAAATTAACTCAGATCCAAAATGAATATGAACCATAATATTCGATAGTACTGTTAGAACATTTTAATGTATTGTCTAACAACTGAAATACTTACATTAAACATCAGAAATATTTTATACAATATAAACCATTAATTTAAATAGTATAGTTATTTTATATATTTAATCAAGGGGTAAAAATTATTCATTTATTCATTATTATATTTAATCAATGTACATTTATTATATAATATGATTATGTAACATACTTCTATATAATCATATTATTCATTATTCATTTTCTTTTTGATAAAAATCATTATTCATTATTCATGCTACAATATAATAAGTAGCACTATAAAGATAAGAATTTTTCACCCAACTATCAAATTTCAGTTTCATTCCGAACATCTAAACATTTAATAATTAGTGAAATAAGTACATTTTTGCAGCTATATTTATAGGTTCAAAAATGTGGAAGAAAAATTAGATATTCAGAGATATATTTGGTTACAACCTGGATTTTATAAAAATTATATTTTTTCAAAAAATATAAAACAAAAAATATATCCGTTATTTTAAGAGTGGATCATAAATTTGGTTCAATTATTTGAAAAAATCGATTTGCGGATGTGGGTTATGAGTATTTTATTCGAGGTGGGTGCGGGTTGGTAGATTTTGGATTGCGGGTACCCGCCGATCCGAAAAGTATTTAAAAATAAAAATAAAAAGAAAAGTAAACACTTTTGAAAAAACATGGTAACAAAAAAAATTTAAAGTTTTTAAAATATATAATTCTATTATAAATATAGTTTTATATTTTTTATATTTTTATAATAATTAAATTAAATAATTATTTTTAAAAAATTTATAACCCGTGGATATCCGTAAAATTAAATGGTGAAGGTGCGGTATAAATTATTTGTTTGCTGGTTGTGCGGATAATATTTTTGACCAAACAAAATTGAAATCCGCGGGTTGGCGGGTTCGAGCGGAAATATACCAGAACAATTTTTAAATTTCTACTATTTAATAAAATATATTTTAATTGAGATTTATACACAAATATGATTATAAAAAAATATAAATATAATCACAAAAATATGAGAATTAAATTAAAACAAAAATATATCCGCCCTTTAAAGGGCGGGTCAGAATCTAGTTCTACATAAACCTCTATCACCCTGTTGATATGCTGATATGCTTAAACATGGCATAGAGATACATATATTTTTACAGAAAATCTAAATATAAAACTAATATATATACAGTACATTAGTTTTAGAAAACTGAATATGAAATATACTTCAAATATAATTTTATGTACAAAAATATAATTTAACAAATATCAATAGTTTCAAACTATAAAAGTTTTAAAATATGTTTAAATAAATAAGAATGATAAATTTTTAATTTAATATTATTTTAAACAATTAAATAATATAAATAAGGTTTCAAAAAAAAAAAATATAATGTCCGTCTAAAAATTATTATGCAAATTATAAATTTAATAAAATGTTATATAACATGAAAACGTTGACAAAAAAAAGAGATATATTTTCATATTGTTGACTCATTTTAAAACATTCGGTTTAACATTTTGATTCTGAGTCAAGATTGTTGTTTTACCCTGCAGTGGAGGAGTCTTGAAGCCAATCCTCGAAAGCAGATTGAGTCAAGAAACTCCTCGGACATGGAAAAACTCAGAGGTTCCTCTGCTACCCTACGCCAAATGGCTCTACATCTCAAGCTACGTGAGCCGTCTTCTCTACTGGCTCCAGCTCCTCTCAGCCACCGCCTGCGTGGCTCTATCTTCATACAAGCTCGTCAGACACAACTACGGAGAGGTTCATGACGGAGAGCTGGACAAAAGGAATAGACAAGCCTCTCTTAGCATCTTCTACTCGCTGGCTCTAGCCGAGGCGTTGTTGTTTCTTGCGGAGAAAGCTTACTGGGAGTGGCAGGTCAGTGTGTGTAACTTGCTTGAGAATGTGACTAGAGAGTGTGGCTTCGGTGTAACTGGCATCGTCTCTGTAAAGAGATTCTTCTATGATGCTTATTCAAAATCTGTGAATGGGAGTATCTTTGATGGTGTGAAGATGGATATGGTCAGCTTTGCTATGGAACTGTTGGGCTCTAGCTGCTCAGATGAACAGCTCATAGGTGCAAGAATTCTCAGGCAGTTTGCTGTGAATGAGCGGTTTGCAGAGGATACGCTTGAGAAGATTGGAATCAACTTGCCTGTCACTGAAAGGTTTGACCTGAACCATGTTAAGATTGCTTGCATTGTGTTACATACTTAAAATTAGGCATGAAAACATTTTTCTGGAACAGAAGAACAAGTTTCGGTCCAGATTTGGATACTTGAATGAATCCTATATCTCTAAACCCAATTGAAATTAAACCGAGAACCGAATAAATATCTGAATTTCTATAATATAGGGTATATACTTATACATATTAATTATATTTAAATTTAAAATAATCAAATATTTTTAAAATAGTATAAGCTGAATTACCAAAAAAATCTGAGTTTTTATTAATCCAAAATATTTAAAATTATCTAATATTTTTATCTGAAAACCTGAGATATCTGATATTTTGACTTGAAACCTCGAGTTATCCAATTTTTAAACCAAAAATTAATCGAAAAAATCAAAACCGAACTGGGACTAAGTTTGAGCTTTCTTGTCTAGGTTGGTGGAGATGCTGAACTGGAAAGACATGCAAGAAGAAGAGATTAGGAGATCAGCAGCTGAGATACTATCAAAGCTAGCTGGCAAGAAACAGAACTCTCTAAGAGTAGCTGGAATCTCTGGTGCCATGGAGTCTATTTCATCACTGTTACAGAAAACAAGATCTATAGGTGAAGCTCCAGACGAGATTGGAGAGAAGAAAATCTTCCACGAACATCATCTACAGTACGATTACTGGAGGTTCAACAACTTAGGACTCTTGATTCTAAAGAAACTATCAAGAGATCATGACAACTGTGGAAAGATCGGTAACACGAGAGGACTTCTTCCAAAGATTATTGATTTCATGCACACAGATGCAACACTCTTGAAAGATGAGAACGCAGAGATGGTTCTGTCACGAGTCTCGACAGTGAAACGGTCTCTGCAGCTAGTTAAAATGTTAGTAAGCATGAGTGGGAACAGTGGGAGGTGTCTAAGGAGAGAGATCTCGGAGATCGTTTTCACAGTCAGTAACTTGAGAGATGTACTGCGTTATGGAGTGAGATACCCGAAACTTCAGAAGCTTGGGATTGAGATCTTGAGCTTCCTGGCCCTTGAGACAGAGGCAAGGGAAAGAATCGGTGTGACTGGAGGTGTCTTGAAAGAGCTGTTCAACATTTTCTTGAACAGCAAGACACGTGGGGATGTGAATGAGAGCAGGGTTAGAATCGCTGCAGGGGAAGCTATAGCTATGCTTGCTTTGGAAAGTAGAAGCAACTGCGTCCACATTTTAAAGCTTGGAGTCTTGGCAAAAGTCGTGGATGCACTTGAAGCTCCTCTGGTACGTGTCAATGCAGCGAGAGTGTTGAGAAACTTGTGCATGTACTCTGCACATGAATGCTTTCCCGAGATGATGTGCATTAAAGCAGCAGCTCCCACGGTGAGTATGTGACTAATGTGGGTATAACTCATTTTTTGTTTCCGTTGCGGGGGGGGGGGAGGCTGTTTCTGCGGTTTTGACGAGTAAATTTGTTTTAAGATTTTGGTGAGAGAACAAAAGTTTACGGTTTTTACAGATAAATTCGATTTTGTATTTTTGGTCGGAAAATTCATTTTGTGGTTTTGACAGAAATTTCGATTTTGCAGTTTTGAGGAAAAAAATTGATTTTTGCAGTTTTGTCGATTTTGTTGAAAAAACTTATTTCTATTTTGGTGGAAAAACTCTTTGATTTTGGTGGAAAATTTTAATATTGCTAAAATCTCACAAAAAGGTTTTGTTTTCTTGCAGGTGTTGAAATCTATAATATCAGGAGACAACAAGTTACAGGAAGTGATGCTAGGGTTAGCAACACAAGTGTTCAAGTTCATGAGTTCAGAAGAAGCACTTGTTGCTCTGATGGATTCAGGGATCAAGAAGCAAGAACTAGCAAACTCGCTTGTTGCCACTCTGAGAAAGCATGACAAGCCAGCGATCAAAGTTCCAAGAATCAGAAGATTTGTGATTGAGCTGGCGATATTGATGATGGAATATAATGTGGAGAACGTTGTGATGTTCAGAGATTTGAGTATGGAGAAGGAGCTCGAGAAAGTTCTTGAAAATACAGCTGAGCTCGAGAACTTCGATGTTTTCTCGGGCACGGTTGGTCTGAGCCGATATAGCAGAACGGTTCATTGGTTGGCTGAGTTGGCTTTAACATTGCTCAAGGAAGATCAACCATAAGTATCACATCTTCCTCTTAGGAAACTCTCTGGATCAAATGACTGTAACTATTACATATATATGTAATAAGAAGAAAAAACGATAAATATGAAATATATTCATTTAATTTATTTGCTTTTGCATGATTATTCTTATTTCTTCATATACTCGTGTATTATTCTATTTATAATTTTCGCATAAATAAATTTGTATAATGATATTATTTGCATATTTATATTTTAAGAACTCCATTAAGAATCCACACCCTTTTGAAACTGATCAATCCATACTTTTAATTACAAACAAGATTTTTGTTTGTGCCAAAAACATTTGAAAAAAAACTTGTCCACAGATTCTCTAATATTAAAGCTTTAAATTGTTAGGATAATACAGCATCTATATCTTTATAGTTAAATGGAAATAGAACTCTTGAGTCAAAAAAAAAAGAAAATAGAACTCAAAAAAAAAACTTGACATCTTTTTTTCAAAGCTTTTCTAATAACTTGACATCTTTTTCGTGTTTTTCTTAGATTTTTGAAAATACAAAATTTTGGAAAATATTTATAATTATAAAAACCTATAATTAAAATGAATCGTAAATCAAATATGAATCTAGTAAAATGTAATAAAACGATTATGTAAGGATAACACTGAAAATCTAAACTAAATAACAAAAATCACAAAGAAAAGAAAACTTATTTTGTTTATATACAATTAGTTAAGAACCACTCTCTGGTACATTGTCTCCACTCACTAAAAAGCCCTAGCCTCTCGAAGATCAAACCTTCGACAACAGGAACACCTACGATGGCTTTGGTTAGAAATAATCGATTCATGAATCTCAAGTTTTCTCTTCCACAAGCTCCTACTACTTCCCTCCCCTGCTTCATCCCAATCTCAACAGCCTCCACAACAGTTACTTCCCCCCACAAGCAACACCGTCTGCTTCTGATTTCGTGTATAAACGGTGCGTAGTTCGTTTGAAGTTTTGGTGTTTTATTAAAGAGAATTCGATAGATTCTTAGTGAATCAGAGAGATCAAAGATACACTATGTTTTGGTGTTACTCTTGTAAATAAGATGTATATTATTAAGGTGTCCACATTGGAGATCTGCACTTGTTTGAAGTCTTTGTATATTTTAGGTTTCCTCAAAGCTTTATTTCAAAAACATGATACCAAACGAAAAAGACAACAATGGTCTTTATTGAATGAGTTTTTTTCTCGGATTCATATAGATTCATCCTAACAATGCAAACACTAGTTAAGGTCTGTACAGCCTGTGAACAAAAACTGTTTCTCAGTTTTGTCTTTTTCGGTGACAAGCTTATTCAGTAATTAGGGATGTCAATTGGGCTATCCGGACGGAAGTTGACATGTCCAGATGAACTTTTTTTTTTTTGGGCGTTTTTGGTCTTGATGTCCAAATAGGTTCATGTCCAAATAGTCCATGTCCAAATAGAACCATGTCCAAATAGGATCATGCCCAGTTGGACTGTCCATAGAGTCCAGTTCGTCCACTTGATGTAAAAAGATATACAGATTCTAAATTTTATATATAACAACAGATATTTAGATTAAAACTACATGTTTGAGCTCGAGATCGAGAGAGATTGAGTCATGGAGAGCTTGAGATCGAGAGATATGAGATAGAGAGATAAGAGTGACGACCAAATGAAAAAAAAAAATTTCCCCAATTAAAAACCCTAGACATTTTAATAATTTGGACGGCCCATGTCCATCTGGTCTTGTCCATTGGTCTTTGGGCGTATTTGGGCGTTATCCAGCTGGACAACAAAATATTTTGAACGGATTTGAACATGTCCATATTAGTCCATATTAATTTGGACATGGACGTCCATGGACAGAATGTCCAATTGACATCCCTATCAGTAGTACTGCCTTTTTTGTATGGTTCCCGATATTACTATGTTTTCAATTTGCAATGTTACAACTATGTTAGTTTCATTATTATGCTACTAAAATCTCTTGCGATAACCCAACATACTGAATGTTCTTAGAATATATGTGAAATTACCCTTTGAATGCTAACACATTGCCAAGGTTACGAATGATTTTGTTCTCTTGGGGATGACTTCTTAGCTCAAGATGCCATGCAAATTCGTTTATTATTTACAATTGTTTTATATATTGCTATAATTATTCCTGCAGGGAATGATTACACAAAAGTCTCTGTAAACCAGCCAAAAGGTATCTTTAGTAAAAAAAAATTTCATGAATCAATCTCAGAAAATAAATCCCAGATAATATACCTTTTACCAATACTAATCAAAGATAAGGAAAACATTTTTTAAAATTATCATATCTAAAATAGTTAGGCAATACCGTAATTGTGTAATCCTAGATCACCTACTGTTTTTAGTACCTTCCCGAGAATTATAACATCATGCTTCAATCTTTTATCTAAATTGGATTTGTCAAGATAATTACTGTTTTATTTTATTTTATTTTTGGAAGTAATTGATTTTCTTTTACCCAATCTCCTCTTATTTACTTATGTTCCCAAATTATTTAAGATATAAACAATTATTAGTAAAAGTTTCTCTCTCTAACCAAATCGCTCTGCCTTCTCTCTAAACACAACCACCGTGATTTCTGATTCCGGCCGGCGGCGTGGACTCCCACAGCCACCGCCGGTCCGGTTTTGAATTTTCCCTTTCTCTTTCTCAGCTTTTCTGTTTTATAGATACTTGTTTGTTTAGTTTTTTTTTCTTCAAATTCCGATATCGCACCTCCGTTCGGTGGATGATCGGTTTTGACTCTGGGCCGTGCCGCCTCCTTTGGCGCTGGTCGCCGGCTTTGTTTCCGGGAATGAAGGCTTCCCTAGTTTCGCGTCTCCGGCGGTTTTGTTTCTCCCAAGGTGGATAATCACGGGACCTATGGTTGCTAAATCTCCGGTGGTTTGGAAAAGTTATCAAAGTTGTCGATTAAAAGATATTCGACGGGTGGAGATCGTTTTAGCAAAAGAGTGGTTCGTGATGTGGTGATTCGCGGATGAGATCTCGTTCGACGATGGAAGCTCTCCGGCGAAGGGTTTGGTGATAATATGGGTGCGATATTTGTTGACGGTGTGCTCCGGCGAAACATCAGTCGTTTTGTTTTTTTCTGGCGAAAATCTCGACTCAGGATGACGACATTGTGAATGGCTGACGCGTGGTTCGTGCAAACGGTGGGTTTGGCGCGTGGACGGTCAGGAGAAGAAACTGAGACGTGTGGCAATGAGGCGACGAGTGGGTTTAGTGTTGGGCTTTAGGCCCGTTTAGATCGCCCTTCATGCCGGGCTTGTGTTTGGTTGTAATCGGGCCGGTATGGCCATATGTTTTCGGTTTGGGCTGGGTTCCTTAGTGGACCTTGATCTTTTATAAAAATATTATAGGCGGGAAAAAAAAAATATTCCCAAATTATTTTTTATAGAATTTTATAATAAGGCACCCCTCCTGCAGATAAATTGGAGCGACGGTGCGGCCAATGACAAAACAAAACATAAGCATGTGACGCCAATCACCACCATACATCACAAATTAAATATCAAACTGAAGTGACAAAAACACCCCTAACACCACACCGACGCGACTAGGGCTGGGCGTTCGGGTACCCATTCGGGTTTCGGTTCAGTCCATTCGGGTTTCGGGTTTTCGGGGTCAAAGATTTCAGCCCCATTCGGATATTTCTAAATTTCGGTTCGGGTTCGGTTCGGATCTTTGCGGGTTCGGTTCGGGTTCGGATAACCCATTTAAAATGTTTTTAAATTTTCAGAATTCATTATATACTTTAAATTTTCATAATCTATAAGAAAGATAATATATTACATATAAATTTTCATAACATATATGTAAAAATACCTTAATTTAACATATAAATTGGTTTTCTTTGAATATTTGGATAAAGAATCAATAGATATTTAACTATTTTGGTGTTTTCAGTATACTTTAACTATTTTAAACATTTACTTTTGACTATTGGCATATATTTTCCGAGTATTTTGGAAAACTTAAGGTATCTTATATATTTTTAATATTTTTAATATACATTATATATAAAAATAATGTATATATTTAAGTATATAAATTTATTTCGGATACATTCGGGTACCCAAAATATTTCGGTTCGGATCGGGTTCGGTTTCGGTTCTTTAAATACCGAAATTTTGAACCCGTTCGGATATTTAATCAATTTCGGTTCGGGTTCGGTGCTACTTTTTCGGATCGGATTCGGTTCGGTTTTTCGGGTTCGGATTTTTTGCCCAGCCCTAGACGCGACTTCTGAAAACGCTTGGTTGTCCACATGTCGCTGCCTCGCTGGTCCATTATCTAGCGCGTTCACCGGCCTGTGGTCATGGTAAATCCACTGGAACAACGAGGGTACAATCGTCCAGACATAAAGATTGTCTTTTTCTCCCCTCTCCACCTCCATTAAAATTCTTTTTTGGCTGCACTTGTCATGTCCTAAATTTTCCTGGAGATCAAACTTTTAGCTGTCCAATATTCAATTTTCCTCATTTATTTCCCTTTTAATTTATACGATATATGATATGTTTAGATGAGAATTTAACACTTTTAAAGAGGATTTAGAAGCTCTCTTCTTCTTCTCTCTCCTGATACTGGGAGGATTTGCAGTTCTTGGTGAATCTAGAGGAATTAAAAATCTACAAAACCTAGGACAGTTTTGTTATTTTCCTGGATTGCGTGAATCATTTCATCATCTTCTACTTGTCCGGAAGAGAAAGTAGCCATCATTGAAGCATTTAGAGTAAGTTTTAATCTTATTATTATAAAGTGAGGGGTTTTTGACTTTTAATGTTTTCTAGTTATGGAGAATCTAGAAGCGTAAGCTTTACTAAACAAAAAAAAAACCTCACATTGGAACTTCCCTTTGTCGTTGAACTGATTTGTAGTTTGGTCGGTTTTTTTTTTGTTCTTTCTCAGATTTATCTTAATACTTTGAATTGTTGTTGTTTTTTGGTCGGATCTTTTCAGATGCCGGAGAAAGGAGCGATTCTATCTCCGGTTCAGAGCCAGTTACTGACACTACGGCCGAGTCCTCTGCTTCGATGGCGTCTCGGTGCTTTCACGACACTCGTCTTCTTCCTCATGTTAGTCGTCTGGAGCATCGACGGTTGCTCCATCCAAACCTTCGTGCAGCCGTGGAGACTCAACGCCTACTCCCTCCGAGTAACTACTACCTCTCCCTCTCCTTCCCCTTCGCCGTCACTAAAACCTCATCTTCTAGATTCCGACAAACCCCACCGACAGAATCTCACGAC
This sequence comes from Raphanus sativus, assembly GCF_000801105.2. Lineage (NCBI taxonomy): Eukaryota > Viridiplantae > Streptophyta > Magnoliopsida > Brassicales > Brassicaceae > Raphanus > Raphanus sativus. Next base: position 2,184,454 of record NC_079515.1, on the reverse strand, counting down.
GGTTAATCCGAACGTGAAGAAGACGAATCTCACTACGAACTCGACACGTGTCCAACTCCGGTGGATAACCGCCGAGCCGGAGAAGAATTTCACGGCGAATCTCATGAGAAACTGGCTGGCTCCGGGAGGAGAACCTTGCAGGGAGGCGAAGACCGTCGAGATCTCCCTCCCCGGCGTCGACGGTGTTGATTCGTTAGAGCTAACCGCCGGGGAGATCCACGTGTTCACGTTCCAAGCGTTAGACGAATCCAAAGCCCCAGTCTGCGTCGGCGGGGACTACTTCGAGACCGACTTATCCGGGGAGAACTGGAAATCGAGACCGCCGGTGAAAGACTTCGGCAACGGAACGTACTCGATGTCGCTGCAGGTTCATCCCGAGTTCGCCGGAGAGTTCAACCTCACCGTGATTCTACTCTTCCGTCATTACGAGGGACTCAAGTTCAGCACATCGCGTCTAGGCTTCGACCGGAAGCTCCGCGACAACGTCCGGTTACGTTTCGTCAAGAAGCATGACGTTTCTCTCCCAGAGCTCCGGTCGTGTAAGAGATCCGACTTTACGAGGGACGCGTGGTCAGGGAGATGGATAAGGCTGGGGAAGAACGATAGCTGCCAGATCAGCAACGACGGGCGTTACCGCTGTCTCCCCGCGGGTTTCCCCTGTCGGAAACCGTGGTGCGAGGGGGCGGTTGGAGGTATAGAGAGCAATGGGTGGGTTTATTCCACCCATTGCTCTTTCAAGCTGTTCTCGGGAGAGACGGCTTGGGGTTGCTTGAAGAACAAGTGGCTCTTCTTCTGGGGGGATTCGAATCATGTTGATTCGATTAGAAACATGCTGAACTTTGTCTTGGGTCATCCGGAGATCCCCGCTGTGCCGAGGAGGTTCGACATGAAGTTCTCCAACCCGAAGAACTCGTCGGAGACGGTGAGGATCACGAGTATCTTCAACGGTCACTGGAACGAGACGCAGAACTACCAAGGCCTAGACTCGCTCAGAGACAAAGACTTTAGAGAGCTGCTCAAGAAGTACTTCTCGGAGAAAGACCGTGTTCCGGACGCTATGTTTGTGAACTCTGGTCTGCACGATGGGATTCACTGGCATAGTATCAGAGCCTTTGAGAAAGGTGCCGAGACGGCGGCTGCGTTCTGGAGAGACGTTTTCGACGGGGTCAAAGCCAGGGGACTGAAGCCGCCTGAAGTGATTTTCAGGAACACGATCGCGACGGGTGGTTACGCTAGGTTGCTAGCGTTTAATCCGAGCAAAATGGAGGCGTTTAACGGTGTGTTTCTTGAGAAGATGAGGGATGCGGGGTTGGTCACGAGCGTGGTTGATAACTTTGATATGACGTATCCGTGGCATTATGATAATCGGTGTAACGATGGAGTTCATTACGGGAGAACTCCTGCGAAAATGCGGTGGAGGGATGGTGAGATTGGGCATCAGTACTTTGTGGATGTGATGCTTGTTCACGTGTTGCTGAATGCATTGTGTGTGAGCTAATAGTGGTGATCGATGTTTGGCTTTAGGAGTCACGGATTCTTTATTTATGTGTAAACTTTTTCATATTAATTTTTTTGGAGTATAGATCAATTATTATTTGGAATAACTCAACTGAAGCTTGAGTTTCTATTCTTGTAATGTATAAATGGCGAGAGTGTGGAACAACAAATGTTTGGTAAATCATTTTCCTGATTTTATTAGTGGAACAAGTCTTCAACATTGTCCAACTTTAAACTGACTTTTTAAGTTGGAAGTAGCTTTTGTCTGTCTTTCATTACTCTGTACATTGTCCAACTTTAAACTGACTTTTTAAGTTGGAAGTAGCTTTTGTCTGTCTTTCATTACTCTCTTTTTTTTATGCATGAATTGGTCTTGGCTTAGAGAGTAGTTTACCTAGTGACAACTAATTTGTAGGTTGATTAGGTTGATTAAAAACTCCAATGGTGTTGTCTTGCTAAACTGAAGGATAACACTACTTTAATCATTGCATTGAAATGAATTTGATTGAGGTTAATCTTACGTGCTAACTAAACCTACAAAAATTGAAATCTAGAGTTTTTTTTTTTCTGATTTAACCATCCTCTCATCCCTCTTATCTATAAAACCGATCGATACTTGGACTACTCTTGGTTGCGTATATGATGGTAATCTATTTAGCAGTGTCTCTATCCATTAACTGCTTTCTTTAAATTAGAAAAAATAAATAATAATCAAAAGAGCTTAAAATGGTCACTGGTTGCAGCCAATGCTTGGATTAGTGATGTTTGGAACATATGCTCCTTCCTAGTACTGATCATCAGGGAAACGATAGTGTCATCATATTATTGTTAACTTCATTGTTTATAAAAAGTCTAAAACAGAAAAATTGTAATAAGTGTTCGGGTTATTGGTTTGTATAAACTATAGAAAAGGGAGTTAAAACAAAATAAAATCATTCTTTCTTACATATAATAATATTCTCCAGGGTTAGAGGCAATACTATATGGACGAAAAAGGAAAAAGGGGAAAAGAATGAGCCGAAAAATCAGGGACTGGTCAAACAAAATTAAGCAGGGAATGAATCATTTCAATTTGGGTCAGGTCAGATGAACAATCATATTTCATAGAATGAGAAGGAATTAATTAAAAACCAAAAGGGAGATTAAAGTTTCTTTGCTTCATAATGGTGTGTAGGCTTGGGCATAAAATCCGGAACCCGAAATCCGAACCGAATCCGGACCGAAAAATCCGACCCGTTATCCGACCCGAAATGTAAAAATACCCGAACGGATCTTGTAGGGTGGTATAAAAAATATCTGAACCCAAAGTATTATTAACCGAACCCGAACGGATAACCCGAAAAACCCGAAACTAATAGTTAATATAAATATTTTGAAATATATATAAGTATTTTGGTTATTAAATTTAATATTCATGGTAATATGATATATAATAATAAATATTAACAATATTAAAAATATTTTAAGTACACAATTAGTTATAAATAAGTAGTTTATAATTTGTTCATTGAAATAACAAGTCTACTCTCTATAATAATGTATATTGTTTACAAATATTATTTGTTTTCATTCTTGATTTAACATTTTATTGTTATTTTAGCAATTTTATGTATGATAGGTTAAATTTTAATAATTTAGTTGTTTTTAAATGTTTTTCTTTAAGGTTTTGTTTTTTTTTTACTTTGGTTATATCCGAACCGAACCGATATAACCCGAACCCGAATGATATATGGTTACTTTATGGGTTTTATGATGCAATATAATTTTTAACCGAACCCGAAATGTTATTATCCGAATCCGACCCGTACTAATGAAATTTTACTATGGGACCTAAGAGCGTAAACCCAAAAACCCGAAAATCCGAAAAACCCGACCCGAACGCCAACGGGTACCCGAACGCCCAGGCCTAATGGTGTGTATGGTTGGTTGTATAGAAAAAGATATATATTGTTTTCTTTTGCATAAGGAGGAAGCGAGGTATATCAACTTGTTAAAGAGAAACAACGAAGTATTTGTCGCCCGTCCTTTGATTCTTGGCTGGCGACCCACACAATTTCCTTCACCACATGAATATAGATCGGTTTCCAAATCTTTGCGATAAGCATTTTTAGATTTTATGGCTTAAGTTGTGACGCACCTTTTTCAGATAAACGTCGCTGAAACTTATATTAAAATTGTATTTTAATGTTTTTCGTTATCTGAAATTTGGGATATGAGACTTGAGAATTAAGATATGGTTTAAAACAAGAATGGACATTCCACTATATATCCAGTTTAATATGGTTTAGGATACGTTGACTCTTTCCTTTTAGAAAATTTATAACCAAACTGAAATGTATCGGTTTCAATTTGATTTGGCTTTTCTGTTGGTTCGGCTTAGTTTTGGATTTGCTGAAAAATAACTCAAAAGTGTAAATTTTATCATAGCATTTCAGAGTTTTGACTGAAATAGTAATGGTTCGATAGAAGTTCGACTTGTTCAACTTAAATTTCTTGACACCACTCAATTATTAACAATCAATTCAATAGTAAACAATATGTTATTTTTTCTAATAATTCAAATATTAACACAATGATGATATTCCTCTTGCATTTACTATTTGCCACACACATATATATCACACTATAAAATCCAACATCCCATAAAAGAAAGAAGAGAGAAAAAAATGGATACGATGAAAACAACAAAAGTGAAGTTCACAAAAGAGATGCTAGAGTCTATCAAAGGCAAGCTCCCAAGGCTCAGCTTTCTCCTCCTCTTCCTCCGACAATGCTACGGCGGTTGTGGAGACCGGACCCACTTACTCCCTTGTTCAATCACCACTTCATCCACCCGCTTCTGGAACCTCTCTGATCGTCCCGTGGAGCTTCAGATTCGAGTCGGGTCGATCCTTAAACGCGTCCACACTCTCAAACCGGGACGTTCCAAAAAGCTCAGACACAGTAACCTCCACAGAGCCTACGTTCCTGACCAGGAAGGACGTCGATGGTTGTACTACGATGACACGTGTTTGCCGTACGTATGGGTTCACGAGACGGGTACAGACTTGTCGAAGATGGTGAAGCAACAGTACGTGAGTCTTGATGATCTGAGAGATTGCTCGGAGATTAGGATTTTTAAGGATTTACAGAGAGGTTGTGTCTCTGTTGAGAAGAGAGACAGAGCTTCTGCTTTGTGTTGATTGTGAAATTTTTCCTTATTGATTACTTCATCTATATAATTATGAGTACTACATATAAGCTAAATATGCATTTCATTGTTTGAAACATGATGCCTGTATCCATTTATATGCAACTCCATCTCCAGTAATGACTCTTGTTGATCTTGGACTTATTGGATTACACAATGCCATCACTAACTAATTTCTTACTAAAAGAGGTAACTACATCTACTTAGCTGGAATGTGTAGTAGTTGAGGAATATATATATATATATATATATATATATATATATATATATATATATACAGTGAAATAAAAACATTAACAAAGCTATGTCATCAAGTTAACACAACTTGGTTAATAGTTAAATAGTATAAGTGTTACTGATATATTCACACGAATGGTCCATGAATAATCTTTGAAGTTTAAACTATGTTAAAAAAATTCCACACAAATGATCTATGAAGGGTTCATAATCCAAATTTCAAGAAAGTTTCTTTGAAGTTCCTAATAGTGATGAAATAGTGAAGACTATTCCTCTAGGTGTCTTTGGTCTTCTTTCTTGTTGAAAAACAATCAATATTTAGAGAGATCTTATCTTTACACATTTCTCGATGATATCAATAATGCGTTGTGTTATTTTTTGTTTTCTCGTTTGAGAAAGGCAACAAAACTCAGTGATGAGGTGCTTTGATGGCAGGCAAAATAATGACCTTCCTCAGATCCTCTCCACTTTGGTAGAGCACTAATAAATTAATTCAATCGTGCCATGTTGTGTATCATCGGATGTCCAATATTTGATGCACTGAACTTTCGGTTAAACCTCAATAAAGGATCAGTGCAGCTTGTATACATGATGGCTGATGAGACTTAAATATTTAAAGTTCATACAAAATCAATTTTCCGCATTAGATGTAAGCTAAGACTTGGGAAAACATAACTCTAGTATAGTATCTAGCTATACAAATTCTCATGTGTTCAAAAAAAAAAAGCTATACAAATTCTCCAAGTTGTAGAGTTGACTTTTGAGTAGCATCAACACGATAGTTAGTGAGAGATTAGGTGGAAAAATTTACAAAGTCAAAGTTACCAAGAAATTAAAAACCTAACCACTTCTGTTTGAAAGCTCCTCCATTGCATTATTAGCAGTACTAACCAAAACAAAGAATATCTGTTATTCAGTGTCTACATCATCTCCCACAGGAACATCTTTTTGGTTATAACTATACAGTAGACAATGTATTCCAATACAACTGTAAATACTGATTGTTGCACATTTGAATCTCACCACAATGAACAAAGCAACAATGAAACACCATTACCATTGGAAAGTCCGGTGAAAGTTTTGGCTACCAAAATACATTGCCGTATAAACAGAAACCTATGATTGGTTCAGTCTTAGTCGTCATGTTATCTTTAGAATCCTAAGAAAATCATTACATGAGATCAAACCATATCATTATTGGAATACATGTTATGAATAAAGAACCAATTCCACATGAAAGTGGAATTTCTGCTTGTAGCGTGTGTATGTTCTCCAGCCCTATATACAGTTTTTCTTTGAAAGCTTCTTCATTGCATTAGTAGCAGACTAGCAGTACTAACCAAAATAACAAAAAAAAAAAACAACAACTAAGAATGTTTGTTACTAAGTGGTAGACACGAGATCCATATCAGCTCCCACATTTCTTTGTTTATAGTTTTACTTTATACAATGTATTCCGGCACAACTGTAAATATGAATTGTTGCACATTTGAATCTCACCATAATCTCATTTGAATCTCACCACAATCTAAGATTGTAATTTAATTTCATCGTAGTTGTCTATAAAGCAAGCAATAAAACACCATCAACAGTGGGAAGTCTCGTTAAAGTTTTGGCTACCAAAACACATTGCTGGTAGGAAAAGAAAACTAAGAATTAGAGCACCCACAATAACCAAAGAGAAAATTTGGAATATTTTACTATTTTTTTTCGTTCGAATTAAAAAAAAAAGCTGACAAATCGTAGGCCGCCACATATAGCGGAGCCCACGAACAGTGACGAATTCACAGAAGGATCAATCCTTATTTACGGTGTTCGACAGACTTTAGCGGACACAAAAACCTAAAAACTAAGTATTATAATATTTTTTTTCTAAGAAACATTGTTAAAAACTACCGTTGAACGTGCTCTTAGATCATTGTAAAAATATTACAGATTTTTTTTTTTCCTCAAAACATATTTTCATTAGAACACAAAACCATTACACAACAGGAGATTAACACAATCCCGATCAACTGAAGCCGGCGGACGACATGAATGTCCCCGGAAATTAAGCCCACACATGGGAAACTAACCGAAACAACAAACAACAATTCTAAGATAGTGGCTAAACTTATAAGATCAAACAGACCAAGAACTTGATAAAACCACAAAAGACAGAGTAAAAAGTTGAAACCGAACTTCTCACTTCACCCTCACACCAGCTATGTCATTGTGCTCTCGAAGCCATGAGTTCCTCCGGTACAACTAAAACCCGCTTAACCAGAGCTGCCGTAGACATCCTTAGGCCAGCTACTAAAATATTACAGATTAAGTTAGTAAAAATAACAAAAATACAAATGAAATTATGACAATGAATGATATCTACCCTTTCATAAACCAAAACCAATCAAACAAACCAAATAAAATAAAACAAACCGAACAGAACACATGTTTCATCCCCTCGGTTTAAAAGAAAGAAAAAAAGACAAAAGTAAAAGAAAAAACACAAAGAAGTCAAAAAGCATCAACACTTCAACTACACACCTGTCTGTCTGACTTCCAAAATCTTCTTCTTCAGTCTCCTTCTCTCCTGCTTTTACTTTCCTTGTAACTCTTATCACCGATGGGGATCTCCTTTAGCACCAACAGAAGACGACAGAACAACCGCCGTCACCTCCTCCTCCACCACCACCACCATCCTCCACCGCCTTACTATTATCTCGATCCTCCTCCTCCTCCACCGCCGCAGCCATTTCAACCGCATTATGACTACAACTACTCAACTTACCACATACAACCACCACCCCCGCCACAGATCAACACTTGTTCCTACGGCCATCCTTACCATTACTACCCTCAACATCCTCAGTATCTCACCACCGCACAGCCCAATTGGTGGGGTCCAACGATGAGACCTGGATTTGTCTGCCCGCAAACGCCAATGCAGCCTCTTCCACCACCTTACGTGGAGAATCAGAACGCCAAGAAGGTGAGGAACGATGTCAATGTGCATAGAGATACGTTGAGGCTCCAAGTAGACGAGTCTGTCCCTGCCCACCATCTAGTCTCATTCGTCTTCGATGCCATCTTCCACGGCAGGTATATAATATATTCACTGATCTAGCTTTATTAGAGGTGATCCATAACAATTAGGGGTTAGAGCCACAATTAGGACTAAATTAGCAAGTTTAGGCTCATGAAACTCGAAATTAGCAAGTTTAGGCTCATGGAACTATTAAAAGGAAAGATCTTTACACATGGAAACCCTTTCTGATAGAAAAGGTTCAACCTTTGCATGATATGCTTGATGGGTATGTGTATAATGACCCCAAGGTTCAAGCTTTTGCATAATATGTTTGATGGGTATGTGTATAATGATCCCAAGGTTCAAGCTTTTGCATGATATGTTTGATGGGGATGTGTATTCTCATTTCATTTTCATTTTCATTTTCAGTTTCACTATCACCTTCTTTGCAGAGGAGGAACCAAACTGCACGTTCGTCCCGCAGTTTCCAGAGGTGTATCCACCGACAAGGTTCTCTTTCCAGAAAGGTCCTGGACAGAGGTTTCTACAGCCTTCAGGGACAGGAACCGACCTGAGCTTCTTCGCTCTTGACGATCTGTCAAAACCCTTAGAAGAAGACGTGTACCCGCTCGTTATATCAGCTGAGACGGTGATCTCTCCATCATCATCAGTTCATAAGCAAGTCACGCAGGCGGTTCTTGAGAGAGACAGCGATGGATCTTTCCAGGTGAAAGTTATGAAGCAGATTCTTTGGATCGAAGGAGTTCGATATGAACTGCGTGAGTTGTATGGATCGACCACTCAAGGTGCATCCTCGGGTTAGAGGACAGTGGTTCGGGTAAAGAATGTGTGATCTGTATGACTGAGGCTAAGGACACCGCTGTGCTGCCTTGTAGACATTTGGTAACTAAAGCTTTTATTACAATCAAGTTTCAAGAGAAGTGCTTTTTGAGTTTGCTTTGTTCTTACGTCTAATAGTTGTCTTTATGTTCTGTCTTTGCAGTGCATGTGTAGCGACTGTGCTAAAGAATTGAGGCTTCAGTCGAATAAATGTCCGATTTGTAGACACCCTATCGAGGAGCTCTTAGAGATCAACGTGAACAGTAGTAGGGATGAACAGCATTTTACTTGAAGAAGAAGGTTCTCCTTTTCTTTTATTGGAAGTCTTCCATGTCCGAATATGTATTTTTGGATCATTGTTGTGTAACTTCATGCCGCATGTATATTTGTTTTTGTTAAAACTTTGTATGTGGAAGATACAAGTAGTAGTCTATGTATATTCCTCACACTCAACAACCCACTCCATGTTTTCAATGCTTATGTTGAGTTACTTGGCTATAATTCTACAAGTCTTTTTAAAAAAAAATTCTATAAGGTTAGTTCTACAAGAATTAGTTATAATTATATACTTGCATTTGTTTTGTTATTTAACCCTTTTCTCGAGGAAGTCAAAGATTATTAGAGAACATAAAATACTTTGGTCTTTGCATAAACTCAAAAGAAGAGAGATTAAAACATAGCTGAAGTTGAAGAGGAAGAAACTTTTCTGCTTTTAGCCTATTAAGCTACAAATTTAAAACACCACTGAAGAAAAGCTGCCGGAGGAAAAAGAATGTTTCCCACTGAGATTATGCTTAAAAGTTAAAAAGGGTCCTTTTAAATAAATAAAAATTACAGTTCCATTCTTTTAAGAGAATGTTCAAACTTTTGAAATGAGAAAAGTCTTCATTTTGATTTGTTATCTGTTGGTATTAGGAAGTCTGATCTGAAATATATATAGATAATAATTATATTTACTGACAGTCAATTGGGTGTGATCTAATTTTTTTTAATGAGAAAGTTCATGTATTAATTTTAATCTAAATATGTAAATAGTTTTGTCTCCATATTATTGACTAAAATGAATTATTATCGAGGGTGACGTCGATGAGAAATACTACCTTTTAGAGTCCCAAACGTACAATAATTCACTTTCCCAATATGTGAGATTGAAAACGAATCCAAAGGAAAAGAGTGTAGCACGAGAAGAGAATCGGACAAAAGCTTCAAGAGAATATAATGTCATTTTGTGAATAAGAAGAAGAAGAGCCATGTCATGTGCAGAGACACTCATGTGATCAACAGCTATTTAGATTAGGCAAAACTTCAAACGACAAAAGCCCATTATTAATCTCAACCATGCCAGTTTTTTTAACCCAATGTTTTTGGAACTTTCCGAATGTGCATATTATGTTTCGTATAGTTTCATTTTTCTATCAATAATGAAGAACCATCATATCAAACAAGGGTTAGAGATCGTAATCTTAAAATTTTATATTATTTGATCAGGGTTAGTCAAAAAACGTGATAGTAATAAAATTAAATAAATACAAGTACATTTTACCTAGAAAACGATTCCATTCTTCTTTTCTCCTAAGGAAAATATCATTATATTTATTAGATGACCAACTTTATTTTAGGTCACTTTAAATGCTCATCTATATGAAAAATGTGAATTCTTAAATAGTAGTATTATTTTAAGACAAAAGGAAAGAAAAGATAGGCAAGAGAGTTGTGTTTCATGTTATGTTTAGGCTTTAACAACAACAAGGAGCAATGATAGTAGTAAATGCGTCGAAGAAAAGTATCTGAAAATAAAAGTTTATATCATAGCTAGAAAAATGAATATTATATACTGTATTAAAAAGTAATTGAGATGTACATTTTAAAATAAGAGAAACCTATTGAGATCTGGCAGAAAACGTGATTATGTCTACTATAGTATATGAAATACGAGGCCTTCATCATAACCCAGACCCACTCTCCGTTTTCTATTATTATCTAGTTATATTATCGCTTAATTTTATATAACCAAATTTGTTTTTCAATGTAGACTTCTATTTATCCCTTAATTTATATAATGTTTTTTACGTTATAACTAATATTTTATAATGTACTCAGCTTATACTAGTTACCAAAATAATTGCGATATTTGTTGTGTTTGGTATATTTTAACTAATTTTATATCTTGTCATTCGTTTTTAGGTTTCCAACCTATAGTTGCGGCTATATATATAAAAATTGGAAAATTAGAAAACATAACACATTGCTAATTTGCTTAAGATTTGAGCTTATAAATCATCGAGAAAAGCTTTGTGAAATATTATTCTGTACATTTCATTTTCTCTTATCCGTCTCAACTTAAATAATGAGGGACTATATCGCGTGAAATATTTTTTTTGTCTAAGCTTAGGCTAACAAAATAAAATACATAAGATAATAAAAACTATTGCTCACTCCTTTCTTCTATTAAATTGAAGCAGAGACTTGCTCCTCTCTCTCTCTGACTCTGAAAAAGATGAAGTGGAGAAGTTAATGTTCACCAACTTGCTGTAAAGTCTGAAACTTTCTTCCTACTGTCAAGCTCGTCTCGCATTCTCCTTCTTCTCTGTTTATTTCTCTCTCAGCCTCTTTGTTAAGAAAGAAAGGTATCTTCCTCAGACGTCACATATCTGAATATTTTTGTATATGCAGTGATGTGTTCTCTTTGTTGTGTCCTTTAGAATGTGTTAAAATAACATTTTCTTGCTTTATGTTGTCCAGATTTTAGTTGGAAGTACAAGGAGTAGTCTTCTCAGATCTGGTAATAAAGAGAGAGAGAGAGAGAAAGAGATTTGAGTTTCTACTAATCTTTTTTTTTTCATTTCACCATACTGTTGAGAAAAAATGAGTAAAGAGGAGTTGATGAAGATCCAGGTTCGTTTACCGATTCTGATATTCCTTATGAATATTTTTATTTTCAACAAAATAATCTTCTCTTGAATATGTGAATTTTCATTTGTAGACCTGTGTTCTTAAAGTGAACATACACTGTGATGGATGTAAGCAGAAAGTCAAGAAAATCTTGCAGAAAATAGAAGGTAAAGAACAAAAAAAAAAATCAAACTCAAATAATCTCTTTTGACTTTCTTAAGATTTTGTCAAGATTGTTGACCAAAGTCTTGAAACTCATGTTGTGTGTTTTGTCTGAAACAATAAACTCATTTTGTGTTTTGTCTGAAAAAAAAACTCAGGTGTTTTCACGACCAAGATTGATTCAGACCAAGGGAAAGTGACGGTCTCTGGGAACGTAGATCCTTCTGTTCTCATCAAGAAGCTCGCAAAATCTGGTAAACATGCTGAAATCTGGGGAGCTCCAAAGGGTAACAACAACAACAATCAGAATCAATCACAGTTGGCCAATCAGATGAAAGGGATGCAGATAGACAATGGAAAAGGTGTCGGTGGAAAGAACAATAACAACAACAAAGGTCCAAAGAATGGCGGTGGAGGTGGCGGTGGAGGTGGGGGTGGAGGAGGCGGCGGAGGTAACAGTAATGGGCCGAAGATGGGTCAACAGCTGAGTCCACAGCAGATTCAGCAGCTTCAACAGATTCAGAAGATGAAAGGGTTTCAAGATCTGAAGCTTCCTCCACAGTTGAAGGATTCTAAGGGCTCTGTTGCTCCTCCTCCTGCGAACAAGAACCAGAACCAGAAAGGAGTGAAGTTCGATGTTCCTGAGGATGACGAGGATGATGATGAGTTCACTGATGACGATGAGTTTGATGATGAGTTTACTGATGACGACGAGTTTGATGATGACGAGTTCGGTGATCTCCCTCCTCCGTCTAATAAGATGAAGCCTAACATGATGATGCCTAACGCTCAGCAGATGATGATGATGAACGCTCAAAAGAACGCTATTCTTGGCGGTAAAGGAGCTCCTGGCGGTGGAAACGGCGGCGGCGGTGGTGGCGGCGGTGGTGGTAAAGGTGGTCCCGGCGGCGGTGGCGGTGGAAAAGGTGGTCCTGCTGGTGGCGGTGGGAACCAAAACCAGGGTGGAGGCAAGAACGGTGGTAAAAAACGGTGGTGGTGGTGGTGGACAACCACAAGATGGTAAAAGCGGCGGTGGAGGCGGTGGTCCAAACGCCGGAAAGAAGGGTAACGGTGGTGGTGGTGGTGGTGGGCCCATGGCTGGAGGACTGCCAGCAGGTTTCCGTCCAATGGGAGGCGGAGGACCACAAAACATGAACATGCCTATGGGTGGTCCAATGGGTATGGGTGGTCCAATGGGAAATATTCCGGCGGTTCAAGGATTACCGGCAACCGGCCAGGAGGTGGTGTACCACCTGGTTATTTCCAAGGAGCCGGGCCAGACCCGATGCAAATGCAGCAGCAGCAACAACAACAACAGTATTTAGCAGCGGTTATGAACCAGCAACGTGCCATGGGAAACGAACGGTTCCAACCAATGATGTACGCAAGGCCACCACCGGCAGTTAACTACATGCCACCACACCCGCATCAATATCCAAGCCCGTATCCGTACCCGTACCCGTATCCATATCCACCTCATGGGAATGATCAATACTCTCACGCCTTTAGCGATGAGAACACGTCAAGCTGCGATATTATGTGATTTAAAAATATCGAAAAAATAAAACTTGTGTATCCTTTCTTTTTTCTTTTGTATTCGACGGATAAAAAATCCTAAGTTCTTTTAGGTTGTTTGTGTTTCCAAGTTTGTGATAGTTTCACTAGTTTTTGTAGAATTCTAATATAAGATTTGGACGTTCGTTCGTCTATATATTAAGTTATATTGAAGTATTGTTTTTCTCCTTTCACTAATCTTTTTATTTGCTGATCAATAAATTAACGAACATACGATATTGCTGTGAGCAGATTCGGTAGATACCAAATCATGATTAGATATGAATATTCATACGTTTGGTATATAGTATTTTATTAACATATTTTTATATTTGACAAAAGTCGTATATAATAAGAAGATACGGAGTCATAATGGAATTGGAGTTGTGTCCCACGGACTGGACTATATAATAAAGATCCTTTTCCTCCACTATATATGGATCTTGCTTTAATTTCTTGTTGTTATTCTTAGTTCTGAATTAAATTAACAGAAAATAATACTATTTTTCTGCTGCCTGGTTTAAGGTAAAAAAAAAAAGGTGATGAAGAAAAGTCACCCTATTGGATTTATAATTCGAAAGTTAAAATGAAAACTCTTAAAGGTAGAAAAACTAGGTAAATAATAATCTGAATATAACGACATATAACTAATTTTGTGAATAATAATAACAAGAACTGGGTCGTGATCACGTTACATTTGTCTACCTAGTACATAAAAACTGGTCATCTATCTCTATCACCATTTCACGTCCGACGTAACCGTATCCACTCTCGTTTACACTATTGGACGGTATGGTTTTTGGTTATCAATCACTATTGCGCAACCAAATCAATTACATCCAATTTAACATTTTACCCACAAAAAAATCAATTACATTCATGACATGACTTTAATCCACAAAATATTTAGAATTATGTGGTATCACTAATGCCCATACGATGTCGAGTGATTAGTCTTTGATCCATATAGTATTCAAACTATGATAGATGAAGTGAGATATCATTTTCATCATGCATGGACATGATGGATTATCTATCATGCATGATGTCACATTGATGATGGTGGGACCGGCCTAGAGAACAAGTTGAAAGAGTTAAATGAAAGGCTATGTGGCAGCTAAGTGTAGCGTCAGTAGAGTTGTTCAGAAGTGCGTACGTCTTATCTTCTCCATGCTTCGTTTACATAACATACAATGATACAAACTTACCGATGCAGAATTTTTTTTTGGATTCGCCTTAGATTCTGCTTATTACGTTAACAGTTTTCCTTTTTGGCTGACATATTTTATCTTATATAGATCTATTTTCTCATGCTGATATAAGAAATCGTGAAATACATACACGCAGGATGATGTATAAAACATAATATACATATGCCGACAGAAGCAAATTGAAGTAAAAAAATATATATTTAGCAAAAAAAAAAAAAGTAAAAAATATATATTCAAGTATACTGGGGCTATAAAAAAACTACTACTGATCTGATCCAATAAATATATTTTAACCGATATATTTTCCAGGATGTATTTTATTATATTGAAATTTCTGTTTCCAAAGATAAGAAAATATATATAAATACATGGAAATGAATGAAGATTTATATGATCAAATGTAACTTTTAAACTTGACTGTTTCTTTTCTTACAAGGTTGTCTTGTTACAAAAACTATTGAAATTTATTTATTGTTTTTAGTATTGTATACTCCGTAAAGAGTGTTCAGGGTTCCTACACCTTTTCTGTATTATGCATTGATTAGATCCCCCGAAATTGAGCTTTTAGAGTTGAAAAGTGAAGACAAGTAATAAAAGTGAGCGACAAAGTGTGCGAGCAGCTCGAGATTCGACATTTGTTCATCTGTTGTTTGGTTACACCTCTAACTCTATCCTTCAGTTACTCCGTTTCCAGTCAAAACTCTGTACAGGTATTTGACAAAAACTACCCATCGTTTTCTCCTTTTCCTCTTTTGGGACCAATAGTTTCGAATTTACCTTTTTAATTATTTACCTTTTTCCAAAGAGATAGCTAGGCCCTCCTCCTTTTTTATCAACATCTCACTGAAATTATTTAGCCAATAATATCATTAATGTGTTGTCAGCTCAGCATTGTGACTGAATTGTTTACTCATCCGTCCAATTAACACACTAATTATCAGAACCAGGCTCAACTAGAGTCTAAATATGATTCTTTTGTTTACCAAATACTCCCTCTGTTCCTAATTAGTTGATGTTTTAAGACAAAACACACAGATTAAGGAAAATATTATTTTATTCTAAACACTTGATTAAAGAAAAAAAAGTAAAGCTACTCCTAGACTGAACACAAAGAGTCGCACGATATCTTTTTAACTTGGAGCCAAATTTTACATACATGACTTCGTGAACTGTATCTAAATATTGGAAAGAACAATTAATTAATTTAAAAATTAATCAGTAGAATATTTTATTAGTTTTTACCTTAAAAGTCTCAAAACATCAACTAAATTGAAACAAAATTTCCTTCCTAAAACATCAACTAATTAGGAACAGAGGGAGTATGATTCTTTTGTTTACCATCTTTCAATCATTACACAGCGTAATATACAAATTCCATTCCGCTATTGTATAAATTCACCACGTTGACAAATTTAAAAAGAAAAGATGCGTTTGTGAATATCAATCACTATTTAAGGAATATAAAAAGTTATGTAGAAAGATGCTTTACAAAAGTAAGTTACTGGTCCTAATTTGAAATCTTCTTATCTCTCCTCTTGCCTACTTTTGCTTGACATTCACTGTGTTTGTCAATATCCTCGATTTATTCCCAAACTGATATATGCATACATATATATGAATATATCCTTGGTTTTTAGAAACTTGATTAACATCAAAGTTGATGAAAAATAAGATTGAATGGCTCAAGTGAAGGTAGCATCAGAAGCAAGCAAATACCACTTTAACTATCCACATTCCACACAAAGGAATTGATGGTCTACTAATAGTCTAATATTAACCCTGGTGTCAAATCAATAATTGGACCACACACCTTCTCACATAGTCACATGCATGTTAGTTATCTAAATATATAATCCTGATTAACGTAGTCGAAAATTCAACAACCTAACAATTTTCACTTCACTAAATTTATCAAAGGCTTTCCTGCGTAAACTTAAAATACCCTGTTAACTGTTCACTTGATTATGCAGATTGCAGTTGGACACCGACACTAAAATCCAAGAAGAATGTGGGTATATTCAAGAAGAATCTACACCTATAAAAGCTCGTACACGTTTTTTATATACAAGCTAATTAGTAGTGGTCGAAAAGAAATTCAATGTACAAGCTAATTAGTAATGGCCAAAAAGTTAAGGGAGGAGTGGGTGCTAATATCATTTTCGTTTATATCCACTCAAATTTATACTCATTATTAAACGAGATCTGAGAGAGAGAAAATCAACAGAAGGACGACCGCGGTCACGAGCACAACAGGTAAACATACATAAAAAGAGAGTTTAGAACATGAGTTTAATAATGAGAGGAACTGAGATTTTTTGTTGGGTCAATACTGATTGATGTAAAGCATATAAATAACATATGTTTAACAACTCGAACTGTGCCACATTTTGGGATAATGATCGTTTGTACATACATTATGCTCTTTTTGCATTAAAATAATACATGTTTATGTTCATGCGTCAATTATTATGTATCTTACTATTGTACTAAACCTAATATTATATGATCCAAAAGACATGTCTTTGTAATGTGTATGATTGACTCAGTAATGCGTCCAATAATAAGTTGACGCATGTATATCTACCATGTTTATGCGTCAATTATTACATATGTATTATATTAGTAATACTAGCTAAGTAATACTATTATTAAAAAAACCTTAATTATGCCCTCTCATTTGCTTTTTTCCTTTTTGTTTTATAATTCAACAACGATTATTTCATCACTGACTCTTCTTTTAAATCAATACTCTCTGGTCATTTTAAAAAGCAAAATCCTAGATAAGGATGTTTGATGTGGATACAAAAATATAATTGATTTCTGTTGAATGAGAAAGAGATAAACATCATATACAATATATTTCCATAGATTAATTACAGTACTAATCTATTTAGCATATAACACACAATGTAGTAATGTTAACATCGTTTGTATACTCCGGAATTTATTTAGATATTAAAGGGGTTCACGTGCATTTACACGAAGAAAGAGATCTCTATATTTAGTTTATTATAATATTTAACATGTCATCATACTATTATTGTGGATGTATGTTTATCTTCGTACCCACGATTCCATTGTTTGGGTCAAGAAATGCATATTATAGCTCAAGTACTTGGAACAGAGTAAGAAGGAGGGATATGAAGTGCATCGTCTGACAAAGAGTTGGCTAAACGAGGAATAAAAATGAAAAGAGATCAAGGGAAAGCTTGACTATCCCGGGGAATGTCGTCGAAACTCATTAGAATCATCATCCAAAACTAGTAGCCTGATTACGAGAGAGCTTGACACTCCAACAAGACATAAAGTTCACGGAAATTCTCGGCCGAGGCTTGCAATAAGGATACGTGCATCGCACAAGCTCAGCCGTAAATGCAGAAGACATATTGTTTAATACATATAGTTCTTCCCACATTATGTTTGTATTATTGGTTTTCAAAATTCATACGATTCATAATTTGCATAAGTTTGTTATCTTTTTGTTCGACCTACAAAATTCGAAAACATAAGGCTCGGCATACTCGTAAGAAATTTTGAGCATGCATAATGTACAAGTCTTCTATACTACCGTATCGTTTCAAAAAACAAGAAAATTAAATTACTCGAAGAAAAAAAATATTCTAATTAAAGATTAGAATCCAATATATGATGTGGAACTAATGAACTAGTTAGAACATAATTTGTGATGATTTATTATGGAAAAATACAAATTCGATTTGAGTTCGGACACAACAACATAAAAAAGTGTGCACCAAATTTTAGCGCAAAAAAATACAACATAAAAAGTGATAAGGGTATTATAGGAGCTTATTTCTAGCAAAGTGTTAAGTATGCTCATGTAACGATGCACGTAAGCACATTGGTTTAGTTGGTAGATACGATGGCTTCAGGCACAAAACTTTTCTGAACTTCAAGGGTTAGTTCCTCCAAGCTTAAGTGACACTCCAGTCCTATCTGCGTGTGCAAATTTAATTATCTTAAGCCTAAATTTGTATAAGAAAGCAACACATTGAAATTAATGTTATGTGATCCATATATATTCATGTAGATGTAAATATGTGTACCTTGACAACGAAGAAGTATAAGACAGACTCCTCCATGCTGCTAATGTTGAGATGAAGAACCTGGAAAGAGAGTTTCTCCAAGACTGATATGATCCTCACCAGCTGGCCGTCAATTCTCCAAGAGACAACTCTGAGTACAACGTTAGAGCCTGAGATTTTGGCTTCAACGTTTGCATGATGGGAGTTGGAACATGCTCCCACTTCCTTGAAAGTGCTCGTGGTCATTACATTCTCGATTTGACTAAATGGCATTCTGGTGGTTGCGTTGGGGGCGGCAGCTAACAAGGATGGCTCGAGTGTTTTGTGATCACAAGGAAAAGAAGGCGGGCTTAGTGTCTTTCGACGTTTCTTGGACTCGAGAACTTGCACCAATTGCTGCATCTCTTTGATGAACTCTATCACTCCTCCGATTATTGAAGCTTGATCTCCCTGATCATACCAATCAATCATTGAAAACAAGATCATAAATATGAGTAGATTTGTGCATTCGTACAAACTATAAGACATAGTCAATCATACCACATATAAACTAGAGAAGAAACCGATAGAGTATATATAGTATGGCAGGTACAACATATATATTTCTAAAAAAAACATATATATTTCACCAAAGTTTGTAAGTTCCGAATATCCGTTATAAGAATGACCATGCATGATCCATTACAAATCCAATTAAACTTTTGATTTGCATACAAATCACTTTTGGGGTCTTGAAAAATAAATTATTCGAGAAAGTTCAATTATCCTAAAAATCAAAATTTTCAAGTATCTCAAATTAGACCATCTGAAATTACGTCAACACTAAAATCACCGATCTTTAATTAAAAGAAAAAAAAACCCAATCTGGATATAATTCAGTATGGAGGGAAGGATCTATAACAACAAACTTACTCTTTTGATGTAGAAACAAGGTGTCAAAGAACGAAGGGATTTAAGATGCTCGTTCATTTGTCTTCTTCGATTCCTCTCAACAGCGATATGAGACATGATCTTTGATTAATATTCAAATTATATCTGTTCTACGGTTCTTATCTATAAAGAAGAAGATGATCGCCTTCCACTTTTCGACACATTCTTTAAAACAATGTGGTATTTATACAGCCGCAACAAGGAGAGAGAGTTAGGGTTTAGAGTTTCTTTTCCGAGGGTTCATAAATGCACTATGTCGCTGTCTCGTGACATTCTTTTGTCTCTTTACTAACTTCTTCTCTCTTTCTTATTACAATCAATATGTATAAGTACAAAGTAGAGAAAGGTATGCATACGCTAAGATACGTCACGTTTGTGAAGTTGGATACATTTACATTTACATTCACTGCGTGAAGTCTTTTATGATTTTATATATACATCGTATTTTCATTTAGAGTAGTGCATGCCTTTGCACCACCTTCTTTTACTTTTAGTTTCTACCCTTGTGCCTCTTTTTAATTCTTAGTTACCGCGTTTCCTTACCAAAACAAAGAAGTTTAAAACGTTTTTATGTACACAAAGGTTACAACGAAATCAGAGTCGGACGTATACAAATCTTTTTTGTAAATAGTACTGGTGGAAAAATACTAGTTAAATTAGTAAATTCTCCCAAGTTCAGACAATTTAGAAGCAGTAGCGTATGACGTAATTTTTTATACGTAAGTGATTTATCATGATTGTCCAAATCTTTGGCTTATATTTACATATTCTTGAGTACTTAATCTAGATTCATCTATCCAATGGATTTTATAAGATTAGAACAAACGACAAAATAATTAGACTATATGTATAATATATACACGATCGCATCGTTCTCCGTTGTGTTTCCAATTGGAAAGCCATGCTAATGTTTTTATAAATCAGTTGCGTGAAATATACTCTACCAAACAATAAAATGAAATAGACTCTACAAGAAAAGAAAAAAATGATATAACCTTTGTAGCAAATTTAAGTTGTTCAAGGTTTTTCATGAGTCTCAGCTACCTCGACGGCTCATTAAGATTCCTCCCGAAAACTGGTATTCTTATTTGTTGTTCAAGGTTTTATTTATTCTGAAATTTTCGGCTTCGTTTATTAACTCGTGAAAAATACATGTTCGAAACTTTATTTTACAAGGTTTCAACATAGCCAAAAATGTTGTTAGTGAACATTAACCTAACCAAAAATGTTGTTATATCGCGATAGCTTTTTCCTTTATGCAACATGCTATTATTAAATAACAAAGTGCAAAGATGTAAGGAGAAAATAAAAACAAGTTCTACCCTAATTAAGTCCCAACAATGTAGAAATTCAGTTAAAAAAAACAATGTAGAAGCTTAAAAAAATAGTCTTTGACATATGTTTGTATGCTACATTATGTATACGGCATGCAAAGGTGCATGCCCCCATTTAATTAAAATATTAATATTTAGGAGTAGTAATTCAACTCCAGCATTGCTATTCAATTTGCCCATGGTTTATCACGTTATATAATAGTCGTGTTCTCAGAACCGGACCGGACCGGCCGGTCGGACCGGTCCAACCGTGAATCGGTAAATAAGCCGAATCCGGGTTGAACTAAAACTCAGATTTAACGTAAACCGCCAAAACCGGTCAAAAACCGGCAAAATCGACAACTCGGGTCAATACAAAAACCCGGTTCAACCAAATACTGAACATAATTTCATAAATTTAGATGTATAAATGGTAACATTTTATTTGATTCCAGATTTTTAGTCTTACGTTTCAAACCAAAATCGTTTCTTTCTCTTTTTAGTTTTTTTTACAGTATTTCCTTTTCACTACCCATACATACTATATTTTGAATGTCATTCACGTTATTTCATTCCATGTTGGCTACTATATATTTATTACTCGTAAACGTTGATTCCCATTTAGTATTAGAATATTGGTATGCATCGTTTATAATTTATTACTTTAGTTGGTTATATTTATATATAAACAATAGTGGTTCCAATTACTTACATATTTCTTAGTGTATTTTCATTTTTGTAACATTGTTACATATATATACATATATTTAAAATATATATTAAATTGAAAAAACTTAAAACCCGGTTGAACCGGTTAGACCGGTCCGACCAATCATCCAGTAACAGCACCGAATCAATGACCGGTCCGGTTTTCAAAACATTGTATAATACTCATCGACAATGCTAGCAATAAGAAGGTACAGAGAGAAAAAATCGTTTTTCCAAGATACGTGTTTGCATAATAAGCAAGTATGCACAAGTAGCTCATACAAACAAACAGAGAATTTGATTGTATTGTATTCTACTTATCAAACAAAAACTAACTTAAGAATCTTATCTCATAAAATTCTGATTTTTCTTTTCATTTTTGTTTCTTTGGAAAGCACACATTGTTTTTTCATAAACGTTATACTTATATGTAAACTATCTTATGACGACCTTTACAATGTAATGAGTCTAGAGACAATCCAATGATTTGAAGTGCAATGCAACTATACAAGGGTCGAAGACCAGACCAAAACTAATTCATTCTGGTTTGATATTGATCAAGTACATTTCATTGTAGTAACAGAGAGGAGTGTAGTATCTGCGTTTTTATTTATTTCACTCGGCAAATGGACATGGCAAATAGCTCACCATCAATAATAGTTCACAAGAAAAATCATTCAAATCACGAAACAATGAGATTTTTATTTGGTCATCATGGGGGTCATGAGACTTCTTCATAATCTCTTGGGAGTTCATGACACTATCTTCTTATCAGTTGAAGAAAGAATCCGCATCATGTACTGCATGAAACCAAAACAAACAGAACAGAATAGATTGTATCAATACTAGTTAGATTACAAGGGAAAACTGTACCCCATCACAGAGTCTAAGAATCAGTAAGGAAGATTTTAAAAGAGACGAGTATTCTCTATATACACACACTAAGAAACAGTGATATATATATACATACCTTTGATGGAATTTTCAAATTGCTGAAGCTGAGAAACGAAACCAAAGTTAGGCAATGCTTGGGGACGTCTACTCTTAACGAGCTCCATAGCTTTAGAGAAACCCATACCATGCTTTCTCATCAAATAAGCCACAACTATAGTCACACTTCAAGCAAAATAAAAATTTCAAATTGCTGTTAGTACACATAACAGAGAGATGACAACAACTAATAGGCTAAGAGAAAAACTATAAATTGTCCACATAACATGTAACATGTTCATTGCCATATCACACAAAAGACACAGCCTTTATGCCAAAAACAGAGACTAACAAAGAAAGAAAGAAAGTCACCTCCTTGAGATCCCCATGAAGCAATGAACCAAAACACCACCTCCAGATTGAATAGCTTGGTCGATGAATCCATAACACTCATCGAAATACACAGTCAAATCTGTCTCTGATCTGTCCACGACTTAACCCCCTCAAAGAAAACAAAAAAAGGTTACAACTTTAAACAGTTCAACAAGAGAGGGAACATGAAGAAGGAGGCACCAACCTTCGATGACTTTATAGACAAAGTCGTCAGGGTACGGAGGGGACAAGGCAACAGCTATGGTTAAGACATGAGTGACGTTGGAGGCTTTGAGCAAATCCTTGTTGTTTGCTTCAGCTACTGAGCCTATGAACAGTCCCTGTTGGATTTGGCTGAGATCGTTGCCTCCTTCCAGTAGCTTCTGTGTATTGGCTTCTCCCACTCCGAAGAGATCTACCACTTTCTCCATCCTCTCGACTCCACTTGGATGTCTTACTTTCCACCAACACCCAGAGAATATAGGGTTGAACAAAAAGGTGAACAAAGAGAAACAAATCTAGTAATGCTAAACTAAGCAACGAGCACCAGTGGTCTAGTGGTAGAATAGTACCCTGCCACGGTACAGACCCGGGTTCGATTCCCGGCTGGTGCAGTTTTTGCTTGGTTTTGGGCCGTGAACTTTTTCATTTTTTCCGCAAACCAATGGACTTTTTTATTTATTAGACCCAGATAAATTCGAGAAGGCCGCCTATGTGTTACACTACTAGCTCAAAATGGTTAATAGATGGATTAACATTAGATTATGAATATTGAATCCAATCTCAAAACATATAAACATATCAGAATTCTGACAAAGTAAAATGGTTGACAGTGATGAACTAGAACTATAAGACCATTGTACACAGTTTATACGAATCTCATATATATTAGATTGATTTCCCATGTTTGTCTATATAAACCCTTATTATTTTTCTAGAAGAAAGGTTTGTTGTGGAACCAAGCGAGCCTGGCCTATGTATTGACTTGTGTAAGATCTCGAAATCAAATATTTTGGGACTCACATGTCCAACAATTTTATTTGGATCATTTTTGTTTGATCTTCATATTCTTAATCAAGAATTTGTTTATTGGTTCACTTACAAAACACCAAACCGAAGAAAGAAATATTGGCACGGAAGAAGTAGAAGTGAACAAACCTATGTTTTTGAAGAAAAAAAATTAAGAGTCAATATTTCCGTAGGAAGATAACTTGATAAGAAAAATGCATGACTTACAAAACACCAAACTAAAACGAATAAATATTGGTAAAGATTATGTAAAAATGAGGAACACAAGAAAAGTGTTGAGCACCTTCCTCTCCTTTCAAACTCCTCATCCAAAAACAAAGAAGAACTCATCCTTTTTTTTGTTAGATTACACTTTTTCCATCTTCTTTGCATTTTTCTCTCTGTCTCTCTTTTTGTTCCATCAGATCATTCATAAAGCCAATCCAGCCACTTGGTGACTGTCCTCAATCGATTCCTTGTTCACCATCTTGAGGGAGAAGACAATGAGTGTTGAGGTACGGTCAAGAGTCTTTGACCAAGAAGCTGGCTCAACTCTAGCTTCGTTGAGAGATGGCGATCCGTCGACACAAAGGGGTTTTCGATGTATCCCTTATGAATTAGATCTCAATCCCCTACGCATTGTAAGAAAAAAATTTCAAAAGCTAATAGTTAAGAAAATGCACAGATTTGGATACAATTTCTATATGTTCATTTACATTATTTATACACATTGATATATGATATCACTAAGATGTCCTAAAACATAAAACTAAAAGAAATGTAAGTATATCACATACTTTTGCTAAAGCATAAAACTAAATAGATCATTTTACAAATAAAACAAATGTTTTGATATATACTGCTAATTTATCCGCAACAATAATGCGTAGGTAGTAGCGGAATTGGTGGGGACATTCATTCTAATGTTCAGCGTGTGTGGGGTCATAAGCAGTACTCAGTTGTCCGGCGGTCATGTCGGATTGCTAGAGTACGCCGCGACGGCTGGTCTATCGGTGGTTGTCGTAGTTTACTCCATCGGTCACATCTCCGGCGCCCATCTCAACCCTTCCATCACCATTGCTTTCGCCCTCTTTGGCGGATTCCCATGGTCTCAGGTACCTCCATATATCCTCTTAATTACATTAGGCGTTTGACCAGCTACTTTACATGCAAACGCAAACGCAAACGCAGTAAACAACCGCAGTTTTTGATACAATACCTTTAAATAAAAGCCACCGTGACCGTGATAATACAAAATAAATAGTATATAGTAGCTCTTGAACGTGGTTGTTATCGTCAGGTTCCGTTATATATAACGGCGCAGACGATGGGGGCAACGGCGGCAACGTTAGCTGGGGTGTCAGTCTACGGAGTAAACCCTGACCTAATGATAACAAAACCTGCGTTAAGCTGCGTTTCTGCGTTTTTCGTTGAACTCGTTGCTACGAGCATCGTCGTCTTTCTAGCCTCCGCGTTGCATTGTGGTCCTCATCAAAATGTAAGTGACCAAAGAGACTGATGAGTTCAATGATATATATAGCTTAGTGATCCTCACAGTCTGAAGAAAAGTACACACTTGTATGCTTTCAAATCTACATTCTCCGATTAAAGAAGTGTATGTTAATGTTATTTAATGTACAGTTGAGTAATTTGACGGGGTTGGTGATTGGAGCAGTCATATCCCTTGGAGTGCTTATTACCGGGTACCAACTTAATTCAGTCACCAATATGTGTTCTGTCGTTTTTGTTTGCCTTAGCATACGACGTTACATTTTACGTCTAATATTTAGAATATTTTATGAAAAACATGGAATGTTTTAGTATAAATTCAAATGTAAATCCTAAACGTTTTCTTGGAATACGGTATGGCCAGACCGATTTCGGGAGGATCGATGAACCCAGCTCGATCACTAGGACCGGCGGTGGTGGCATGGGATTTTGAGTATATATGGGTTTACATGACTGCTCCGGTGATCGGAGCCATTATCGGTGTTTTGACATACAGAACTATTAGCCTCCAAAGCAGGCCTTCTCCACATTCCCCTCCAGTCTCTTCGCTTTTACGCTGACCGACCATTCAGCTCAAATCCTAGTATGATATCTAATTAAGTTATAACCTTAATTACTCCCCAAATAAACCTTATTACTCTACCTCTTAATGTAGCCCGTTATGCCTATATGGAGCCTCGATTGATACTACTAGTGAATTCTAATGTTTGCTTGGATATTCATATTTTACAAGAATCCATTTTAAGTTCTTATTAATATATGAAATGTCTATATTAATATGAAGCATTTTTATTATTTTAATCTATATTTTAATTTTAATAGGGGTGTTTGTATTAAAAATGGGAATGAAATGCAGAGGCAAATGAAAACATAGAGCATCTTGCTCTCGCGCAATACACGAATTGTGATATAAAAATGGGGTAAATTCTTCCAATAATCTAACATATTTTTAAAAATGAAAAGAAATTCATATAACAACTCCAATCCTTTCATTAGTTTATAAGAACACACTAGAATACCCAGAACACCCATACTATATTTAAACGACGCCACGAAACATAAATTAGACAATAACATAAATATTTATTATCCCAACTAAAAACTTAGTGGCCGCAGCCTCTACGACTTGGACCAGAAGCTAACTTACGACCCAACGAAAAATTCACCTTCTTCTCCTTGTAGTTCCCAAACTCATCTCTTGAAGCTTCTTCTGTCACATTCGTTCTCATTGCTTCTTTGCAAAATCTCGATCCACGACCACAACCATGATTAGTAGCCATGGCAAGGGAACAAGCAAAGTAGGTGACCAAGATGAACACAACTTTAAGAAGCCTCTTATCTCCATCTTCCTGCTATAAATCGAGATACTACTCGGTAAACTATTGATTCTTAACAATCATTTTTATATATGCATGTTTATAGATTTTGTTTTGTTTCTAAGTGAGTTATTGCATATTTAGTTAAATGGGTCATGGTTTGATGACTGAGCGAGTGAATAGTCCATGAATAGTATGTTTAGGTTGCTAGGTTGTATTCAATTATATTTTAGAATTTCTAATTCAAGTACAAAAGTAAAATCTCATTAATATGATGTGTCTGAGTCTGATATTATAACTTTAAACCATGTGTGCCTAGCTATAACTTATTTTCAACAATATATATACAAAACTCGATGGCGATTTCGAGTAATTATTCAATAATAAGAAGCAACTATTTTGATACGGTACGAGGCTAACTTGAGTAAAGTTCTCTAAATAATCTGAGAACTGTACGTAGTACGTGGTTGAGAACATTAATTTTATAGGTGAAAATATTTATAGAGAAATAAATTGTATAAATAATCCGATCGCTCATATTGTTGAAGTGTTAAATTTTGGAAAATGAGAGAGAGAGTACTAAGAAAACAGAGTCCAATCTTACCTATGACAAAATAATTGTTAAACATAAAATCATGCAACCCATCGCCCATCGTCGCGAGACATATCTCAGCCCCAAAGGAAGCAGAAACGCTGCAAGAAACGTGATAGGTCTCAAAGACTTAAGAGAACAAAAGTAAAATCTCATTAATATGATGTGTCTGAGTCTGATATTATAACTTTAAACCATGTGTGCCTAGCTATAACTTATTTTCAACAATATATATACAAAACTCGATGGCGATTTCGAGTAATTATTCAATAATAAGAAGCAACTATTTTGATACGGTACGAGGCTAACTTGAGTAAAGTTATCTAAATAATCTGAGAACTGTACGTAGTACGTGGTTGAGAACATTAATTTTATAGGTGAAAATATTTATAGAGAAATAAATTGTATAAATAATCCGATCGCTCATATTGTTGAAGTGTTAAATTTTGGAAAATGAGAGAGAGAGTACTAAGAAAACAGAGTCCAATCTTACCTATGACAAAATAATTGTTAAACATAAAATCATGCAACCCATCGCCCATCGTCGCGAGACATATCTCAGCCCCAAAGGAAGCAGAAACGCTGCAAGAAACGTGATAGGTCTCAAAGACTTAAGAGAACAAGAACACAAGTTACTTCAATTTTCTTTTTCATAAGACAATAGTCTCTTAAATACAATAGAAAGTACAACTGATAACTGCCTACTAAACAAATAGGGAACGTGAAGAAGTGGGAAACAATCCCAGAATATAGGAGACACATCTCAGACCACGTCACTCTTGGTTTACTTTGGTTATGATTTATGGTTATGATCTTATCAATTACCAAATGATAGGTCTCAAAGACTTAAGAGAACAAGAACACAAGTTACTTCAATTTTCTTTTCACTAGTGTTATCTCCCGTGCTTCGCACGGATACCTAATATTGTGTTATAATATACAATAGATATAAATGTCATTTTGAATTTTACATAAGTTTGAGTGAAAATAAATATTAATATGAAGGATATATAATTCAGGGTACAAATAAATAAAACATTATGTGAAAATAAAATGTTATTTTGAAGATTATGCTTATTGGTAAACTTAAAATTATAATTTTGTTGTTTACAGTCTAATATAGACACAAAATAAACATCGTATATTAGTATATTTTTCAAAACCAATAAAGCATTACATATGAAAAAAATGAAACTGAGGAATATAAAATAAAATTGTGATGAAATGTTTTTTAGTTATTATCATATTTATTATTAAAAAGAATATAAAAATATCAATTATAATTCTGATCTTCGTCTCTTTTTTTCTCTGCCTCTGCTCTAGTCTTTCTTTTTTTGTAACACGATCTTTGTCTCTTAAAAATAACTTTTTCGTAATATTCTTTTACATCTCATTGTGTTGTCCCCAGTCCCTACGTGTCTTGCCAAAGAGTAAACACATGAGAAACTCACTAAAATACCATTCTCAGTTATGTAAAATGTAGAAACCGTAAGTTTAATACGCTCGGTTCCGTCTATATAATCGTCTTGCTTATCAACTTTAGAACCATGATCTCCCGTACTCATCGTCGAAGCCCTCAACCCATTCCGGGATTAAAAACATTTCCAAAACATCCACCGATAAACAACGTAACGAACCACACGACCACCAATGAAAAACCTTATTGATTATTCTTGAGAACACGAACAGAGACTTCTAAAAACTGAATCATAACCCAATAAGAATGAATAAGAAAGACAATCCACATACAGCCATTATGATTTTTCCCTTCCCCAGAAAATAAATCTCATACCTGATAATCTGGTGTTGGGAATGTTCTTTCCAAAATCGTCATTTCTCCCCGATCAGTCCAAACTTTCATGTCAGTAAAATAGATGTCTATGAATAAACTTGTAACGTCCAGCATCTTCGTCTGATCTCCTCTTGCTGCAGCACTGTAGTCCGAAAACTCCAAATCATCGTCGTTTGATGAAATTTTTCCTGATTCCTTTCTCGCCACCGTCTCGTTCCTTGTTCCTCAATTCTTTCAGAAAGCCCGATCAATTCCTCATAGCTGCCTGCATGAACTCCAAATTTCGACATCGCCGCCACCTCTTTCTGGCTAGAAGAAGAGATTTCAGAGAGAACAAATGGACTGACAATTTCTGATCGTGAGTTAAATCTTGAAAAAGATTAACTGTTTTAGGGATCGAGAGATCATGGATGGAGTGCCAGAAATTTTCGGGATTTTATTTTTTTATATAAGTTAAATAAATAAAAATCAACAAAAACTATTTGCGCAAAAAATTTCATTTAAGTTTTTTTATTTAAAATTAAAATAATATCCACTTGTCAAGATTTTATTGGTAAGCCGACTTGTGCTTTAGTATATAGGGATAAGACAATAGTCTCTTAAATACAATAGAAAGTACAACTGATAACTGCCTACTAAACAAATAGGGAACGTGAAGAAGTGGGAAACAATCCCAGAATATAGGAGACACATCTCAGACCACGTCACTCTTGGTTTACTTTGGTTATGATTTATGGTTATGATCTTATCAAAACGGAGGCTCTTTCATAGAATCATATGTTATTTATCCACTTATATTAGTGAAAATTGAGTATTATTCTCTTATATATATGTTAGAACTGAGCAATGAGATCCGTCCTCTACTCTGTCACTACTTTGGAACCTGAGAATATCAATACAAAAAGTAAAACCAGTAGGAAGAAAACCTTAGATCATTGCTTAAGAAAAAAGATGGACGATGCTTTTTGCATCAATTATTATTAACATCAAAACCAAATGCATTATTGAGCTTCACCAATACGCAATACCTTCTCCTTTTCTTCTCTCTGCTTCTCAGATCTATTGTCCCTAAGAAAAAATACATGTGATGTGTTACAGAACCTGAAGACAAATGGCATGGACAGTTTCAAAGTTTCAATCTAGCTTCTTCAGATTGATATTTTATTTGCGTAAAATATATTATTTATTAGAATGATTCCATCTCATCTGGGGAATCAACCACTTATGAATTATCAAAATTATACATTGATGTTTGGTTTGGATTTTTCTGTTAAGAACAATATATGTAGAAACTAAAAACTAAATCTACATTGAGTTTTATAGGATTTTAACAGAATTGGTTGTGATCTTAACTCGTAATGTATGTTTCATTTCCTTTATGTTACATTTTCGGAAATAGCAAAAACTCAAATCGAATAAACAAATTTTCTTGTGTAGATATGTTTTATGTGATTCCCGTTCAGTTGGGTTAAGCCAGAAGAGGCTTGGCTTTTCGGGTGTCCTATTATCTCGATCCGATCCAAAGTTTAGCATATTCTGATGTCTTTGGAGCTATTGGTATAAATAAAACAATTTCATAAGCTAATAACACCACCACACCATTAACAAAGGTGACGATTCACGAAAATTATAAAGCTAAGGAGCTGATAGGCGATACGGATAGGACTAAAAGATAAGAAAAAAAATAATTGATGCTTAACACTCTTGATTATTATATTACATTATTCTAAGTTGGTCCCTACACCTTTTATTTCATATAAACATTGTCCTCATCATACACCCTAATAATAGTAGTAATCTAGTGTATAACTAATTTTCTAATAGTTTTAGGTTGGGCATACCAAACTATATTCATGTAGTTTGATTACACATAAATGGTTTTTAATTTGATCTCAGTGTTGTTTTATCTTTTGGAACTTTTTCAGTGTTGGGTTTTGGTGTATTTTAAAAAGAATATCACTGAGTTATAGAATTTTGGTTAAAACATTCCGGTTTAATATGGTTTAAGTCTTGAGTATGTTACTCTCCTTGCTCTACAACTACCCCTATTTGCTGCATTCATTCACCTTGCAAATGCTCATCTAAAATTATTAGAAAAATGTCAAAGGCGACAAATCTCTTTCATAACCTTGTTCACGTTTGCATTTAAAACAAATTGTTTGTCAAAAAGCATTAGACCGTTGGCTATCAAACGTCAAAGCCTGGCCCTACGTAGGTGTTACCAGCCTTTGGATTTATACGGGCCATAATATAATACAAAATGCTCAATTGCTAAATTAGTAATTTGTGTATTCTATTATATTCTATTAACTTCGCCAATAATTAAGTTGGCACCTTACGACAAACTAATACTAATATATTATTTTTTTTTTAACAACTTAAGACTTTTATAGAAAAGGCCTCAGGCCCATGACGAAATTACATTGAAGAGATAGGCTTTGGCTAATCAGTCAGCAGACCCATTGTTTTCTCTTGAGACAAATGAAAAACAGCAAAAATCAAAGGACAAAGATAGTGATTCGATATCCGCAAGAACTCCATAGAGATTTTGTGGTTTGATAACCGAATCTAACGCTCTGATGAACGATAGAGAGTCTGAACGTAGCCAGATTTTAGAGATGCCAAGGTGGAGAGCATGAGAGAGAGCTTCCCGTACTGCTAAACCTTCGGCCATGATCACCGATGAGACGCGCTGTTGATATTAGTATTCTTCCGTCGTAGGCAGTAAGGTAGGCAGTAACCAAAATATATTATTATTATTAGGTTATAATCTGCACTTTGCACGAAATCAACATTGTACATTCAAATATTTTACATATTATCTATTTATGTTTAAATATATTATAAAAATAATAAATAAATGTTAAATAATTAAGAAGGTAGTAATTATTACGTATATAATTAAATTGATTCAGATAAATAAACCAAAATTGATTCAGACAATTAAACCAAAATAAACCAAAATTATGGTACACAAATCTAAATATTTGATCTATTTATATGATATATAACTAAATTTTAAATAATATTAACATAGATATAAATAATATTTTAAGTATGGCTATCTACTAAATGAAATTACATACTTATATGGTTTTATGATCATTTATCTTTTTTTTTATAAAATTTTTTAAATCTTTAATTGCCAATTTTTTTTTGATATGGGACTTCTAATAGTTATAGTAATTTTAATCATTTACAAAATTTAAAGGTAAATTTTGAAATTAAAATATTAAATTCTCAATACTTTCTCAATGCAAATTTGAAATTTAATTATTTATCTATATTAATATAATATATAATTTAATTCAAACCAATATTGAAAATATAATATTATTAAAATAATGAATTTTCGGTAAATCCTCTGTATACTGAAGTTTATACTCTTCACTTTTGTTTTAAAAATTTCAAAACCACATTCTACATTGAATTAATGTATTCTAAACTATCTTTCATGGTATATAGGAATCATTCAAATTTTTTAATATTTTTAGTTTACTAAAATTTTATATACTGCATAGATCAATGAAATTACAATTATAAAATCTTCATTATCTAAAGAAACGAAGACTAAAAAGGTTATAAACTCTTTGACCATCATCTTATGTCAGTGCTCGATGAAAATATACACTAAAACCAGATTTTCATATTTTTGAATTTTTTTCAAAATAAAAAATGAGTTTTCGTTAAATCCTCTATATACCGAAGTCTATACTCTTTACTTTTGTTTTAAAAATTTCAAACCACATTCTAAATTTTGAATTAATGTATTCTAAACTATCTTTCATGGTATATAGAAATCATTGTAATTTTTTTTAGTATTTAGTTTAGTAAAATTCATATACTACCTAGATCAATGGAATTAGCATTATAAAATCTTCATTATCTAGAGAAACGGAAACAACAGAGGTTCTAAACTCTTTGACCATAATCTTATGTCAGTGCTTTATGAAACTATACACTAAAACTAGATATTCATATTTTTGTTTTTTTTTTCCAAAATTCGATGGTTAACCCCTTTTAAAATAATGAGTTTTCTGAAAATCCTCTATATACTGAAGTTTATACTCTTCACATTTGTTTAAAAATTTCAAACCACATTCTGCATTTGAATTAATGTATTCTAAACTATCTTTCATAGTATATAGGAATCATTCTAATTTTTAATATTTAGTTTAGTAAAATTTCATATATTACCTAGATAAATGAAATTAGCATTATAAAATCTTTATTATCTAGAGAAACGAAGACTACAAATGTTATAAACTCTTTGACCATCATCTTATGCCAGTGCTCGATGAAACTATACACTAAAACCAGATTTTCATATTTTTGCAATTTTTTCAAAATACGTGGGTTTATACTCTATATACTGATGTTTATACTCTTCAGTTTAGTTTAAAATTTTCAAACCTTATTCTACATTTGTATGAATGTATTCTAAACTATCTTTCATGATATGTAGGAATCATTCTAATTTTTTAATATTTAGTTTACTAAAATTTCATAAACTGCCTAGATTAGTGGAATTAGCATTATAAAAACTTCATTATCTAGATAAACGGAGACAACAGAGGTTCTAAATCTCTTTGACCATCATCTTATGTCAGTGCTCTAAGAAACTATACACAAAAACCAGATTTTCATATTTTTTTTTTTCAAAATCCGTGGGGTTAACCCGTTTTAAAATAGTGAGTTCTCGGTAAATCCTCTATATACTGAAGTTTATACTCTTTAATTTTGTTTTAATAATTTCAAACCATATTCTACATTTGAATTAATGTATTCTAAACTATATTTCATGGTATATAGGAATCATACTAATTTTTTAATATTTAGTTTAGTAGAATTTCATATACTGCCTAGATCAATGAATTATCATTATAAAATCTTCATTATCTAGAGAAACGAAGATTACAAAGCTTCTAAACTCTTTGAGCATCGTATTATGTCAGTGCTAGATGAAACTATACAATAAAACCAGATTTTCATATTTTTGAATTTTTTTTCAAAATTCGTGGGTCCTTCAAAATATTGAATTTTCAATAAATTCTCTATATACTGAAGTTTATACTCTTCACTTAAGTTTAAAAATTTCATACCACATTCTAAATTTGAATTAATGTATTCTAAACTTTCTTTCATGGTATATAGGAATCAATGTAATTTTTTAAAAATTTAGTTTAATAAAATTTCATATATACTGCCTAGATCAATGAAATTAGCATTATAAAATCATCATTATCTAGAGAAACGGAGACAAAAGATGTTCTAAACTCTTTAACCATCATCTTATGTCAATGATATATAAAACTATACACTAAAACCAGATTTTTTTCATATTTTTGAATTTTTTCAAAATCTGTGGGTTAACCCCTTTTAAAATAATGTGTTTTTGGTAAATCCTTTATATACTGAAGTTTATACTCTTCACTTTTGTTTAAAATTTTCAAACCAC